>NC_033794.1:96250891-96300674 GCF_001876935.1 Asparagus officinalis
TCGAATCAGCAGCAGCAGCGACAGCAGGGCAGAGGTCAGGGCCAGCAGAACAGGCTCGAGGCACCACCAGCAGCTCAGAGGACCGAGGGTCAGATTCGAGCAGTTCAGGATGTTCCTCAGGAGCAGATTATCCCATATTCTCCACCACCATCAGCGTTGTAGTCTCTTCATTATTCTTTGGCACTTATATTCTTTTATGTCAGATTTCTCCATCGACGATTTTGACGAGGGAAGCCTGTTTGCGGACACTCCTATGATGCACTACATATATAGCTCACCTCAGATTGATGACCAGCTACCTGGAGACATGTTTCCTGAGTCCGCATTTGCTAACAATCCTGAGGATGGTTCCTTTGAAGGTATGTGCCTCCTGCTGAGTTGATTATAGGACTAGTCGACCTTGACTAATGCAGCTATAATGTAACGCCTCTGCGAATTCTGTTTTGAATTTGACAGGAGCTTTTGTTGAGAAAGACCATGTTGAGCCGGCTGTGCGACCAACTCCACCAGTCGATGCAGCTACAGTTGTTACATCTCCATCACCCCCAGTGACTCGAGGGGAAGGAGGTATAATTTAATTAGCTGAGCGATGCCGTTCATTTCCTCATTGAGGCTTTTGACGAACTTCTCTTCTTTGTGTAGGGCTTCCTTCTCAGCTTCATATCCTCGTTAAGGAGTTGTTATCAGGGGATGACCCTGAGAAGATCATCATCAGCGTAGAAGTCCGCTCTTATTTCTCCTCCCTGACTGTTATAATTGGCAAACTCCTCCACGACGGACTTTCTCTTCGCCAATTTAAGCCCTACCTCGATTCCAAGATAAACTTGATTAGGGACATAGGATGTCCGGATCTAGCGACGGCTATGGTTGATGACCTTGATCGCTTAGAGCGTGAGCTTCAGATGTTTCATGAGCTCCGGGATACAGGTGCCTCTTCATTCGTTGCTGCCGAGTTGGATGCTCGCTTACAGACATGGCGCAGTACTCGGATGGTTGCTGAGCTCGAGATTCAGGTGCAGCGGGACCGCATAGATCGAGTTGAGGCTGATTTCGCCACTAGATCTTCTTTCCTCGAGGAGCTTGATTCTCAGATAGATCAGCTCCGACGAGAACTCCGTGAGAAGGAAGACACAAAGATGCAGAATCAGCAAGCAAATGCTGCTTTATCTGATGAGCTGAAGTCCTTGAAGCAGAGACTGGCTGAGACAGAGGAGGATGCTGTGAGGACTTTAGCTGCGAACGAAGAGTCTGTTAGAGCTGAGTTGCAGGAGGAGCTTAGACGCTCTTATGACGAGAAGTTATCTGAATTCAGTCAGCAGATTCTTAGCCATGGGCTTGATGTATGATTTTATTTGCTGAAAACCTTGACATTTGATTCTCTTTAGTGGAATTGGTTTTTATCTTTATCTTTATTATGATTCCTCATCACGTTTGAAATGATTGACCATAATACTCATAGGATTTTTGGCAAACCCCCAGCCTTCAACGGGTTTGATTAGCCTTTACCGACTACCGTTTGAGTCGGGCTAGCATGCGGATTATCGGAATCCGTTCCGCATGTAACGTTGTGCTAAGGGAATGAACTCCCTTAGACTTCGTGCTATGATGTCGAATACATAGACTTCGCCATTGTTACGGGAATAGGCTACCCGGCGACACGTGTTAGGTGTTGACTTTAGGATTTTTTGGCTAACCCCCAGCCTTCAACGGGTTTGATTAGCCTTTACCGACTACCGTTTGAGTCGGGCTAGCATGCGGATTATCGGAATCCGTTCCGCATGTAACGTTGTGCTAAGGGAATGAACTCCCTTAGACTTCGTGCTATGATGTCGAATACATAGACTTCGCCATTGTTACGGGAATAGGCTACCCGGCGACACGTGTTAGGTGTTGACTTTAGGATTTTTGGCTAACCCCCAGCCTTCAACGGGTTTGATTAGCCTTTACCGACTACCGTTTGAGTCGGGCTAGCATGCGGATTGTCGGAATCCGTTCCGCATGTAACGTTGTGCTAAGGGAATGAACTCCCTTAGACTTCGTGCTATGATGTCGAATACATAGACTTCGCCATTGTTACGGGAATAGGCTACCCGGCGACACGTGTTAGGTGTTGACTTTAGGATTTTTGGCTAACCCCCAGCCTTCAACGGGTTTGATTAGCCTTTACCGACTACCGTTTGAGTCGGGCTAGCATGCGGATTATCGGAATCCGTTCCGCATGTAACGTTGTGCTAAGGGAATGAACTCCCTTAGACTTCGTGCTATGATGTCGAATACATAGACTTCGCCATTGTTACGGGAATAGGCTACCCGGCAACACGTGTTAGGTGTTGACTTTATCCCTACTTAGGTTTCGGGATAAAATACCCCAGACTGGTATTCTGGTGTCTTTTTCTACGGCGAAAGACTAAACCGGCGACGCGTGTTAGGCGTCGGCATATCCCTTCTTAGGATTCAGGATGACATTCCCCATGCGTGTAAGGCATGGATTTTGGTGTTATTAATGACGACCTGCCACAATGTTGAATATGTGGACGGGTGTTCTTTTTAACGGTTAAGAACTAACCGGCAGCGCAGGTTAAGCGCAGACTTATCCTTGCTTAGGTTTCAGGATAAAATACCCCAGAATCAGACTCTGGTGTCTTTTTGTGCGGAAAAAGACTAAACCGGCAGCGCGTGTTAGGCGCAGACTTATCCCTGCTTAGGATTCGGGATAAACTTCCTAGGATGAATCCTAGATTGATAGATTCTTAGAAAAGGTTGGTGCGGGAAAGGAAGAATTTTATATTCTATTTCCCGGTCTTCTTTTAGGGTGAAGGCGAACCCGGAAAACAAGGAAGGAAGAATTTTATATTCTATTCCCTGATTCTGGAAAGGAAGAATTTTATATTCTATTTCCAGCGCAAAAGAAACTAGAAGTGGGATCTCCACTCCGAGAATCTGGAAAATCTAGATAAACTTGCCTTTTATAGGATTGGTTATCTAAACTGAAAAAAGAGTTCTTCGTTTATCGAAGTGAAGTTTCAACTTTGGCTATAACCGTGAGAAGATTTAACCAAAGAGAAGAGAAAGGAGTTCTTTCGTTTATCGAAAGGAGACTCTGATCTGAAAGGGGACCTTCTTGTCTATGGAAAGAGTCAAGAGGGTCAGATGGACATTTTTGGTGGACTCACTGTCAATTGAAATTGATCAGTGAGGGATTTTGGTGGTGACAATGATTTTGGGTTATCCTCTAGAATATTAAGTGTAATATTCTTCGAGGAACTTCCCGGTAAATGAGTTATCCTGAATGTACTAGGGATAGTACTTTTTCAGGAACTTCCCATTTATTGGCATTAATTGCCTGGCGCCCTCTGGAGTAATTAGGCGATATGCGCCGTTTGAGTAGACTGTGTCTATTACAAACGGTCCCTCCCATTTGGGTTCGAATTTACCTTTCTTCTTGGAGGTGAGAATTATTGGTCGGCGAGCAGCGAGGACCAGATCTCCTTCCTTGAAGCTTCTCTGTCGGACTCTTTTGTTAAAAGCCCTAGACATCCTGGCCTGATAAAACTCAATTTGCTGTTGAGCTTCCAAGCGCTTTTCATCCAGCCTCTCAAGCTCTTCGAGACGCTTCTGATGTTGTTCCTCCGTTGTCATCTCCGTTGCGAGGGCAATCCGAAGGGATGGAATCTGAATTTCCAGCGGTAGCACGGCTTCACATCCGTATACCAACGAATACGGGGTGGCACCTGTGGGCGTGCGTATGGTGGTGCGGTAAGCCCAGAGTGCCTCACCGAGTTTATCGTCCCAGTCTCGTTTATTGGTCTTCACGAGCTTTGACAAGATCTTGATGATCGTCTTGTTAAACGCCTCCGCTAATCCATTCGCGGCGGGATAATAAGGTGTTGATGAAACGTCTTCAATTTTGAACTTGTTACAAAATCTGATGAAGGCGTTGCTTATAAATTGCGGACCGTTGTCATGAATGATCCTTCTTGGCACGCCGTGTCGGTAAATGACATGATGCTTGATGAAATTGATGACGTTGTTCGTCTTTACTTCTTTAAGCGGAATTGCTTCAGCCCACTTTGAGAAGTAATCCGTGATCGCCAGAATGAATCGATCGCCTTTGACTGAGGGAGGAAAAATAGGACCGACGATGTCCTACGTTTATCGTCAAGCCATTGTCAAAGTCTCGAATCAAAATTGGTGAGTTGATTTTGGCTTGTATCATTGAGTTGACATTGAACTGATTATCTCCATCATAATATATTGACTTGCGTTAACTTTCATTGCAACACGTTGAATAACGTTAACCTAGAGTTACGCGTTGACCGACGTTAACCTAGGGTTTCGGATCGTCCGACATTGACTTTTTATCGCAACACGTTAACTGGCGTTGACCTAGGGTTACATGTTGACCGGCGTTAACCTAGGGTTTCGGATCGCCCGACATTGACTTTTCATTGCAACGTGTTGACTGCGTTGACCTAGGGTTACGCGTTGACCGGCGTTAACCTAGGGTTTCGGATCGTCCGGCGTTAACTTTTCATTACAAAGCATTGACTGGCGTTGTCCTAGGGTTATGCGTTGACTGGTGTTAACCTAGGGTTTCGGATCGCTCGGGGTTTACTGTAGGCATATAAAATTGCTTATAGGTCCCTTAACACGGCTCAACACGAACTAATGAACCATCGGGCGACGTATCTAAGCACGATCGTTAGCCCGTCAACACCAAAGCCAAACAATGTGCGACAGAGCGGATTAACGAGGCTACAAAGCTGACGAACCGCACGCGAACGACGGAATGAATCCACTCGCGTGCGGAATCAAACCAACGGTTCAGGGAGTCAACGAGTCATTCAACCATATAACGGATTCGAACTCAGACACCAAAGCCGATTTACTGCCTAATCGGGATCCAGACTTCCAAATCAGGATTCAGAATAAATCGGGGTTCAGAGCAACGCCACAGGCAAACTCGGATGAATCACGATCGAGTCACGATCAGTTTTGGAATCAAGATCAGAATCGGATTTACTGCCAAATCAGGAATCAAGTCAACGAATCGATTCCAGACCAATCAACCGCATAACCGAATCATTACACACCTTACGAAGAAGGGTGTACAGTTCATATGGAGTAAGGAGTGCCAGGAGGCTTTTGATATCTTGAAAGCCAAGCTGACCACGGCGCCGGTTTTGACCATTCCGAGCAGCGATAGGACCTTTGTCGTGTATACCGATGCGTCATTGGCCGGCTTAGGGGGGGTATTGATGCAGACTCAGAGGGTAGTAGCTTATATCTCATGGCAGTTGAGGGTGCATAAGCAGAACTATCCCACTCATGACTTGGAGTTGGCGGCAGTGGTATTTGCATTGAAGTCATGGAGGCACTACCTTTATGGAGTACAGTTTGAGTTATTCACAGATCATCAGAGTCTGAAGTATCTCTTTTCCCAGAAGGAACTCAACCAGAGACAGAGGAGATGGATTGAGTTTATCAAGGACTACGAATTCGCGATTCAGTATCATCCGGGGAAGGCGAACGTTGTAGCAGATGCTTTGAGTAGGAAGCGCCGACATCAGGTTGCGGCTTTGAGGTGTTCATTGCACAGGGATCTTATCACTCTTAGCCAGTTTGATTTTAGACCCGAGATTGGAGGAACCAGCGCATTCTTGGGAGCTATGTCAGTGCAGCCATCTTGGAGTGGCAGTGTTGTCAGAGCACAGTTGGAGGACTCTTGGATTCAAACCCGGAAGGGGGAGATTTCCAAAGAGCCTAAGGCGGACTGGACCGTTGGAGCAGATGGAGGTCTACGGATGAAGGGTAGATTGGTTATGCCAGCCAGTGCAGAGCTGAAGAGAGAGTTATTTGATGAGGCACACCGTACTCGGTACACAGTACATCCAGGGACTACCAAGATGTACAAGGACCTAAAGAGACATTTCTGGTGGAGTGGTATGCGGAGAGAGATTGCAGAGTATGTAGCTAGATGTTTTACCTGCCAGCAGGTGAAGGCAGAACACCAGAGACCGCCAGGGACACTTCAGCTTTTACCCATTCCAGAGTGGAAGTGGGCAGACATTTCTATGGATTTTATTGTGGGGTTGCCGAAGTCGAAGAAGGGGAATGATTCTGTTTGGGTGATAGTGGACCGGTTGACGAAGTCAGCGCATTTTATTCCGGTGAGGACCACTTATACAGCCGAGGCATATGCGAGGATATTCATTCGGGAGATAGTTCGACTTCACGGAGTTCCAGACATGATCATATCGGATCGAGGATCGGTTTTCACTTCACATTTTTGGAAGAGTTTTCAGGACTCTTTTGGCAGCACGCTATCTTATAGCAGTGTATTTCACCCCCAGACGGATGGCCAGACGGAGAGGGTGAATCAGGTACTGGAGGACATGTTGCGGGCATGTGTCATTGACTTCCAAGGCAGCTGGGAGGATCATATTCCATTGGTAGTATGCAGATAAGAGGTGAAGACCCCTAGAGTTTCAGATTGGGGATTTAGTTATGCTGAAGGTATCGCCTATGAAAGGCGTGCAGCGATTCGGGAGGCGAGGGAAGCTTGCACCGAGATATATTGGACCTTTCCAGATTTCGGAGCGTATTGGAGCGGTGTCATACAGACTAGATCTTCCAGCATCTATGTCTAGTATACACAACGTGTTTCATATTTCTATGCTCAAGAAGCACTTGCACGATGAGGAGCAGCAGCGAGTATTAGATGCATCAGAGATCGAGCTTCAGGATGACTTGTCCACTATGGAGATTCCGGTGTGTATACTTGCCAGGGAGGACAAGAGACTCAGGAATAAAGTGATTCCCTTAGTGAAAGTTCAGTGGAACCGAGGAGGCATTGAGGAGATTTCTTGGGAGCGCGAGGAGGACATGCGTCGTGACTACCCACATTTGGTTGAACAGGTAAATTAAATTTTTATGATATGTATCTTATATGGTATTTGGACATTTGGTTATATTTGCATTTAACACTAGTATGAGAATATTCTCGCTTAATTCTTAATCTTTCGGAACACACGGTATATATATGGGGGGTTCCTTGTTTGGATTTTTCACCCGATGTACTAGTTCCACTAGATTAAGGTTTGAGCGGGAGTGTTACCATTTTAGATCGTTAAGTATAAATATCTCTATATGTTTATTTGGAAGTTCATGTTGCGAGATGCATATAGTTTCTGAATTTCGAGGACGAAATTCTTCTACGGGGGGAAGAATGTAGAACCCCGTAATTTTTATATGAATATATATGAATTATTAGTAAATAAATAATTCTTTTATGATAAATAGCTTGAGGTCACTGATGTGCATGATAACAAGTTATTTGAAATGATATGAGTGTATGGGTGTAGAGCTTTGTGTGTTGGAGTTTGCAAAATTAGCAAAACATGCACAAAACTGGAATTCTCCAGATCAGTCGACACATCAGTCGACTGATGGTATCGGTCGACACATAAGTCGACTGATATGCTGATTTCCAGTTTTTACAGGTTTCGGGTCTGTTTTGTTTTGGTTCGGGTTTGGGTCAGGTTTAACTGTTGAGAAACCCTAGCCCCCTCTCTTCTCTCTCAAACCCTAGGATAGTTCTTGGTGATTTTGGGGCGAAATCGGAGGATTTTCGGCGGGATTTTCAATTTGCAGCGAAAGGAATCACTCCCCCTCAGATCCAGGAGCTCTTCATCACCTCAGAGGCGAGTAACATCTCGCCCAACCTTGTCCTATTCTTTTTAAACGTTTTCAAATGGTTTTATTGAGATCTCTTTGGCCTAAAACGTATTTTGTGTACAAAGATTTGATTTTTATTGCATATAACATGAAGATGTGCATTTTCAGTTTGATAAATAACCTACTAATGTTTGGTAAATTTAAAATCCAGATCTGAAATGTTTTACAAGAGATTTAACATGGGTTTTGTTTGAAAAATGTTTTTAAATACATAAATACATATGTTTAGAGTTTTATTTATGTATTTGTACATGAAAGTTATGTTTCAGTTAGTCCATACATGTTAAAATACGTATGGTTCATGCTTGGAATTGATGGGGATGTGTTTAGATAAATTTTGAGTTGAATAACAACCTGAGCAGAGTTTCTGCAGGCCATCGGTCGACTGATCAGTCGACCGACGGGCAAAATTTCCAGTCATCAGTCGACTGATCAGTCGACTGACGAGCTGGTTGTGTTTTCTCAGCTTCTCGGTCGACTGGTCAGTCGACTGGTGAGCTGAGGCTATACTGCCTGATCAACTGACGTCGTCAGTCGACACATCAGTCGACTGATGAGCTGTTTTACAGATTTTTGATCTGTTTGAGTTGTCTTTCGGGGTCGCCTCGATAACCTGACCCTAGCTTATCATGTTAATGATTTATCTGTACATGTGGGTTGACTTTTGACATAAGTTTAGACATGTACATCGGGATGCGTGCGGGTTTAGATTTGGTGTATTTTTCCATGTATGCTAGTGATAATTACATTTCCTTCATTTATAGTCTACGTGTTGGACAATACATTATTTTGATCCATGTGTTGGATACTTACCATCTTGGTCCATGTGTTGGACATGTATTCTATTCAGTCCATGTGTTGGACCTGCATCACTTTTAGTCCATGTGTTGGACATTTTTGCCGAACCTTGAGCATGGTACACATTTGAGTTTTGGAACACGACATTTTGATACCGTTAAGACATGATAGCTACCTAGACTAGGTATGACACTTATGTAGAATACGACATGATATTTTATGACGTGGGACACCACATGATACTCTATTTATGTTCTGAGATGGGTTGTCGAGATACAAGGTATATACATGAGGGTTTCCTTGTTTGGATTATTTCGCTCGACGTACCTATGCCCGTGTTGAAACTTCCTAAGTACTAAAGCCCATTGTGTATTTTTAGGATAATTGCTTATATATATATGTTTTGTGATAACTGTATTTTCTTATACAACGAGCCCTATTCCTTGGGGTTGGTTGTGATGTTGCTCGCTAGCGCTTTGACGCTCGTTGTCCCTCCCCCTTTCAGGTCACGAGCCAGGAGCCCGGAGAGTCGCAGGTTGATGGCGACACACTTTAGCGTTTAGTTGTCTGTTATGTTTATGTTGGAGCTCCACTATAGATTTTGTTAGACATTTGAGAGTATTGTTTTAGAAGTTGTAAAGGCTGTGTGCCTTATTTCCTTATTGTCAGATATTTGTATTTGAGACTTGTTGACCACGCCAGTTTATTTATTCAGACATTGACTATGTATTTTCATTTGTTGGGTGATGAGATATTTATTTGAATCACTATCATTTCATCAGCCCTTCGTGTATTATCTTTTACTTGCTTTTGTACCTACACCTGTTATTGATTCTACTAGATAGATGTTAATTGTGATGGTGAAACTTGTTGTTGTACGGTGTGGTGCATAGCAGGTTTGACATTCTTGGTTTCACCTTGGACTGCAGCCTTGAGTGAACCCAGGGGCGTCACATAGCTGATCCTCACAAAGTGCTGACGATGAAAGTTACAATCTGATTCACAATAACAGACTAGAGTTACAATTTAACAAATCTCATACTTCAAAAATCCAAATGTGAAGATTACAAAATGATGATCTTTGTAGAAATTAAAAAAGAGATTACAATTAACGATCTCTTCAAAGTAAAACGTGAGGGTCCACCCCCACGTTCCAACTCCAAAACGTGAGGGTCACCCCCCATGTTCCAACTACAAGACATGAGGGTCACCCCTGCGTTCTAACTCCAAAACACAAGGATCACCTCCGTGTTTCACAAAGCTGAACACGAGGCTCGCTCCAGAACGCGAATCTCGCGTTTGACCGTTTCAATTGCAATTTGAACAGTTCAAAACTGTTTTCCACATAATGGGGCCATTAAGCCCCCATTATGGAGAGATTTATAGGGTTAGTTACACCCCTAGATCTCTATAAATAGCTGATAATTCAGCTAAATACAGATCCTTTTTGGATTATCTTGGGTTGGAGCTTTTTGGATCATTTGGGGATGGCTTTTAGATCATCTTTGGTTGAAGATCTTGGGGATTGTCTATTGCATCAGAGAGAAAAACCCATCGGCTCATTTTGGTTAAAAGGAGTGAAATTCCTTTCTGAAATCAACTCTCTTGCAGAGTTCTAAACTCGTTCAGAGTTTGAAACTTGCCTTGTAAATTCTTCTAAGATGTTAAGTCAAGAAGAGAAGACCAAAGCTCCACAAAGCGAGGTGCTCAAATCGTCAATGAGATACAAGACTCAAGCTCCCATCACCACTAAGAAGAACCCAATATTAAAAAGCTCTATCCAGCCGAATGGGATACAACCCATTATCCTCCAAAATTCAAAGTCCCGACTTTGCAAGCTTTTGACAGCACGAGATTACCGAACCAACATATTTATTATTTCAAGCCACATACTAGGAATGTGATATCAAATAACGCCGTATTGACTCGATTATTTATTGACACCCTCAAGGGGGCTGCCTTTGAATGATTTATGAAACTGCATGTGAGATGTATCCAGAAGTGGGCGGATCTAGAGAGACTCTTCATGTTAAGATTCTTTGAAGACGACACAGAAGTCTCTGTTCCTATCCTTCTTGCCACTAAGCAGAAGAAGAGAGCCCATCAAAACCTTTGTCGAGAGGTTCCGAACCGTAGCTCTACGATGTTTGATAGGTATGACACAGTCTACTCTGGTGGAAACCTGTCGACACAACTTACATACCAAACTCCTAGCCCAAATGGGAGTTGTAGAGTACTGCTCCTGGAGACAACTAGTCTCCCAAGGTGAACAGGCTCAAGAAATAGTTGTCAGGGTCAAACCTGAAGAGAAAGCAAGAAGAAGCAACCTGCACAATAGGGCCAAGCCCAATATTCCCGGTCAAAAGGGAAAGATACTATAACTACTAAAGCCAATCCTCGACCATCACCTACTAAGAGTAAAATGTCTGGTCAACAAAGAGTACTTAATTAATACTTTTTCAAAGAGGAGCATGTGGTCTATCTATTCAAGCAACTTCAGAAGAGTGGCAAGCTGAAACTCCCTGAAGTTAAAAAAGCCTAAAGAAGTGGGGAAGGTAGATGATCCAAACTTCTGCCTTTACCATAGGATGTTAGGATACTCGACAAAAAGGTGCTACATCTTCAAGGATATCCTACAGGCTCTGGTTGATGTAGAAGTACTCGAGCTGAAGCCAGAATAGAAAATAGTGACAACCAATCGGTGTGATCTCGATCCCTAAAGGGGAGCTACACCTGATAAACACTGGCCCTTGTGGTTAGAAAGATAAAGGGTTGGTATCTCTTGCTACTCTGAAAGGAGAGATAATGTGAGTCCATCCCGATCTACTTGACGACTAGCAGTGGACAAGTGTGTCAAGGAAAACTAAGAGAAAGAATGCTTAGCCTTGGTGTTCGCCATCCAGAAAATATGACACTACTTGGAGGATGCTCATGACGAGACCGTCTTCATTGAACTGACATCTTGCAAGTTATATAAAGATCTCCTAGACGAGACAACTAAAGCTTGCATGACCCAACAAGTAGAAGCCAAGCAAGTTTGAAAATTGTTCTTTGATGGTGCATCAAGAGCACGACTTGACGGAAGAATCACAGCCGGAGTTAGGGTTGTACTTGTATACCTAATTGGTTATGTGATCCCAAGAGTATTCTTCTTAATCGAGCCATTCACCAACAATATAGCAAAGTATAATGCTTTGCTGTTAGGGATGCAGTTGGCCGAAGAAATCAATATTCGACACCTTGAACCTTACGGTGATTCCCAACTCATCGTGAATTAAGTTCAAAGAGAATATAAAGTGTGTAATAAGGACTTAGTGCCTTACCACTTCGCGGCGTTAAAGTTAGCACAAAATTTTAAAGGCTTCTATATCGGATACATTCCGCGATAACAAAACGTGTATGCGGACGCTTCAACTTTGTTGGCAACATCGCTAGCATTACCACCGAAAGTAGAAGCAAAGATATTCGTCTCAAGTCATGCATTGTATCACCCCAAGTTAAGGGACCTAGGGTTTCACATGTCCTTTTGATCATTAATGAACGATTCAGATTTGCACTTGGCAACTCATGACCCAATATAAATAGTTTTAACTCCCCATTCTACCAAGTGACCATCTCACAAACCCTAGATCTGAGGCAGCCGATTCTCCAAGTCCCCATCTCTCAGTCTCATCTCTATTTCTCGTCAACGACCTGTGGTCCTCCCTACCCGCTCTGACGCCCTCCTCCCACTCTGACGACGCCCTCCCTACCCGCGACGGCGACTTGTGCTCCTCCCTCTATGACGCCCTCCTCTCCGCGACGACGCCCTCCTCCCCTATTGTAAGATGTTTCCTGGTGCTAGTCTCTTGTGTATTTTTCATTATGTTTTGGTGTTTACAAACTTAATTTTGACATCTTTACCATCTGATATTATTATTAAGCTAGGACACACAATAATGGTTCTTCCTCTTTGTTTGTTAAATGTGATTTCTTCACACGAAAGTGGTCCATGTATAAGAAATGTCTTGCATGTTTCAGGTAGGAAAAAGATGGATTTGGCTGTGTTAAACCAAATAATTAATAATGAACCTATCATAGGAGAATACTACTCTCTCTTTGTAGGAAAAATGAAAACAAAAGAGCAGTGAAATAATGAAGTCATTCCTTCTGAGTTTGTTCCCTTCTACAGTGTTTTTTCATTTCTTGTCGGTTTGGTTTTTGCGATCAATGACCAGTGTTGGGTTTGCTCTTGACAAGAATTTGAACACTTCGATGTTTATTTTAAACACCCATTAATGTGTTTTTGTTGTTATTTTCATTTCTTTGCAAAGAAGGGGTCCGTCACTGTAGGGGGAAATATGAGTTTTGTATTTTCAACTAACTAATTGTTGTTGTTGTTGTTCCCCTTGTTTTGGTTGAAGGTGGGAGAAGTAGAAGAGCTATCTGAGATATTTCAATGGAAAGGGGAAGTCCCAAAAGGGCTCCCCGATTGGGATGAGAAAGAGAAGGAGCATGTCGGCGAAGAGCTCTCTGATGTTCTTCTATATCTGGTAAGGCTCTCCGATATCTACAATGTCGATCTTGACAAGGCCGTGCTGAGGAAGCTGGAGCTCAACGCTCGTAAATATCCGATTAAGCTATACTAGCTCAAGTTGGTTCTGTTGGTGTTCGAGAAGTTAGAAGGAAAAAAACCTATGTTTTTAGTCACATATTGTCTAATTATTTAGTCCAATTTTATTGCGTAGTGAATGAATATTATTTGAGCATGCGAGATGTATTGTGATTGTGATTATATGATGAGTATTGTTCGATATTGTGGATTGATGGATGGAATTAGATGAGTATTTATTTAGAATGTGAATGTATATCATGGTTGATTTTATGATATATTGTTAAATATTGTTATTGGATTGATGTTGATACAGGCTATATGTGTATTCTCGTATGGGAGGCTACCAGAAAATTATTATTTTTTGTAAATATATATATTAGCGACAAATTTCCCCGTTGCCAATGTACATTGGCGACAGGGTGATCCGTTGCTAATGTTTAAAACATTGGCGACATGGATTTACCCGTCGCTAATATTTTAAACATTAGCGATGGATCTACCTGTCATCAATGCACATTGGCAATGGGGAAATCCGTCGCCAATGCTTAAACATTGGCGACGGATTTCCCTATCACCAATATCCCCGTCGCCAATGTTTATTGGCGACGAGAACCACCCGTCGCCAAAGAAATCCGTCGCCAATAGCCGTCCGTCGCCAATAAGTATTGGTGATAGGGAAATCCGTCACCAATACTTATTGGCAACAGATTTATTGGTGACAGATCCATTTCCGTGACCAATATGTATTGGTGACGGATTTTGGGGCATTGGTGACAGATTTCTCCGTCCCCAATGCCCTGTTTTCTACTAGTATTGTTTTAAGCAATTTTTTATATAATTTTATTTATTAATATGTAGTTTTACTATTCAATAAAAAAATTTAGAACTTAAAACTCGTACGTTGACGTGCAAAGCACGTGCATCAAACTAATCAGAATTAAAAGTGTAGCTAACAGGTTTTCTCCAACTTTAATTTCGTGTCCTTCAATTTGCTCTAAACTCTTATTATGAGAGTACCAAATAAGCCATTCAAGCTATAAATAAATGGGTGGTGTTCTCTATAGATGATATGGTACATTTCATGTATTGGATATTTTCTCGTACTCTAGTGAATTTTGAGTTTTTTTCGCCCTAAATAGATTCGAGCTCCGTAATAAATAAGGTATCTTTTGTTATTAGAAATCTAGGAAAAGCCATAATTAAAATCTAGTTGTAAGAAGTAGGAAAACCTAGTATCTATGCATTAGTAGCTAGGCGATGAGTTATTCCACATGACTAGTTTCAGGCCCGTGCGATGCACGGATTTGTTTAATATACAAAAATTGATGTAGCAAATGAATACAAAATAAAACAGTAATAATATTTAAGTAGTTAGAAATGATACATTAGAAATGATACAACCTAAGCTGCATATATGTTTGACTTAATATTAAACTGTAAAAAATAATGAAAATATAATTTCCCTATTCTCGTAACAAAATTGCTTAAATGCCTCATGTCTATATGATTAATGTTATAATATTTTGCTATTACAACTAATTAGTATGCAACATAAAGTTTAGTTCCAAACAAAATATTTAAAGCACATAGAGATACCTGTCAAGTATATATATATATACGAATCAAAATAATAATTATCAATATATTGATAAACAAAATATCCATCATAATCATGTCAAGTAGTTAAGTTTCTCAACGCAAAACCACCAAAAAAATGTAGTGCATACAAAAGTTTACTAAATAAGGTTTTATACGAGAATACTAAATATAAGTTTCAGACATCATGAATCAGATAGAGTTTTTAAAAAAAGGAGCTTGAACTCTGTGTAGAATATTCTAATTCTCTTTTTCAATTTTAATCTGTTTTTGCTTTTTGTTGCTTGGCATTTGTGGAGAAATCAAGTCTACTGAAACTGAGTGCTCGACATCAGATTTCAACAAATTTCTCTTGCAAGGTGTAATATTATCTAAGGAACAAATTTCAACTTCATTGTCACAAGTGACCGATAGCGAGACCTGTGTTTCAGTATAACATAAAAGTTAGCATGTTAATGAGGTGGCAGGAAAAGATTGTTGTACAATTAATGTGAAGAATCAAGAAATCAATAGTAAGGCGAAAAGAAATAGGCAATCTAGAAGTTTTTGATGCAAAGTGTCAAAAGTTAATTAGAAGCTTCACAGGATTGATAATGTGTCATTGACAAATAGAACATAAGCCAGAAATAATGGTAACTAAACTTCAAGCTTTCATTTGTTTTGAAAACTTCTAAAACTCAAATGGTAAAAAAAAAACATTGTATTATTAAAAGTTATTCTACTCATATGTTAGATAAGAATCTGACAATATATAATGCATTCTTTTAAAAAATCTAACATTAAAAACATATTCTACACATTATGGAAAAATAATGGTGAAAGAAGCAGCAACATCAAAAGAGTATTTGAAAAATAAGTATTGTGAAATATACAACAAAAGAGAATTTAAGAGTTTTGACTTGTCTGGTTGTCACCTTAATTATGAAGAGAGGTGTTGAGGTGTTAATATAAGTATTAGTTTTGATCATAGTTGAGTCTGGATGGAGGTTGTACATATAATGCTTTTGGGATTATATGAATACTTACCTTTCATTTCACCAAAAAAAAAAAAAACAAAATAAATTAAAAAAATACAAACATGAGGAATGAAAAAGAAAAGTAATACTAAGTGTATTGACTTACATTATCAAAATCAACTTTCTTTTTGGAAGATTCAGCTTCATCAGTGAAATATTCTTGACATGTCGATTCCTAATGATTTAGAAGGGAAAAATATTACTAATATATGGCTCAACCTCATCTATATATGCAGATTGATACATGAATTGAATAGAAATGTAGCTCTATAAAAGAAGGAAATATGTAATGTACCTAGTTTAAATCTAAGCTGTCTCTGAAAGCTGCTATCAGATTTTCATCATCAGTCATTTTAGAGACAGAAAATACAGACCAATTTTTATTGAGATTGAATTCTAAAATTTAAACCTTGAACAAAAATTTCTTTTTCACCAACACATCTAACTCTTGAGGAAATGAATCATCATCACTCTCCTGTGAACAATATAAATAAGCAAAGTAAAGCTATTGAATTAAAACTTTTAATTTTTACAGAATAGAATCAAAGTGATTACTTTTGTCAGTCGTTCCATCAATTTGACTGCAGATTTGTGAATAACTTGTTTAGCTTCACGATCAAACAGTACAGATGATGCAGTACATGTATGGTCAATAACTAAAACCTGAACTCTGTACCTGATGAAACTCATAAATTAAAATAAATCTATAAGAACTGTGATCTAAAGTGTACATTGAAAATCCAGACATCCATTCATGAAGAATATGATGAAATATAACTTGTGAAGAAACAGACATACATACTTAAATACATACCTTTAATATTTTTTATAGGCATTGTAAAATCAATTATAATCTATTTGAATTTTCTCTATAGTTGCTAATGTCACACATGTGCAAACCCGAGTAATATTAAATAGTAAAAAAATAAAGTTATAAATAATTTGGTAGAAAATTATCAATTGTGTTAAGATTAGTTATTTAGTTTGCCACTAATCCCACATTTAAAATAAGAAGTGCAATTGAGAATAAAGTCACTTCTTCAAAAAATACCTCTCGTGCCTCTCAAATTTCATCAAGTGTCTTCCGTTCAGTTAATAATAAAAAATCATCCTCGATGGAATAAGCTTTTTCAGTTGGAATCTGACTAAATCGTTAAGACGAAGAATCTTCCACAAGTTTCAGACTTATGATAGTAAAAGTAAATTAATTAGAAATAATATCAAATTACTTGTAAATAACTAATGAATGAGAAAATTCATTTTTTTAGATCAACAACTTTAGGTATGTCGGGATTGATTAATATCTTGGACACATATAAGGCATTTGTAATAGTAATTTTACCTAAGAAGTAAAGTTTTTAAATTCATGATTCTGTCAATATATAAGCATAATCTACGAAATAAAATATATCTTTTTTTATAAATCAGTATAATTCCAATAAAGATTTACCTCCATATGGTATTGTCTTTGCAAGCTGATTCACCATTATAATAATTCCTGAATTAGCTTTCTGTACATACAGCAAAACTTGAATAGCGTAATCACCCCATAAACTGTATTGTAATTTAATGTTGCTGCAAGCAGATAAAAATTTAGTACAGAATGCATATACACAAACTCACATGCACACACATACTTTTATTGTAAAAAAATGAGTCACTTTGTATCACTAATTTGGTAGATCACAGTTCTCAACCCTTCTCTTGAATTCTATTTTTTACACTAATAAACTTGTCCTGGATAACCGCAGACTATTGGTAATGTATTTTTCAACCATGAGTCACTTCGTATCACTCAGCCCATAAATTGTACAAAATACATTTAGGAATGCCAGCTCTGGATTTATGTAAAACTTTTAAAAGATTTTTGCCACAATGGTGACTTTGAATACCAAACAAATTGTTCCTTATATTCATTCCATTGTAATTATCTTTTAAAACTTTATATACCAAACAAATGAAAGCACAATCCTTCATAACTACTAACAAAAGCAAAAAAATATAGAATTGGCTATTATATTTATAGAATTGGCTATGTCTATTCATAACTACTAACAAAAACAAATGAAAACACAATCCTTCATAACTACTAACAAAAGCAAAACTTTATATACCAAACTCATTGCCGTATGCACAGAGTAACTACGAATGCATAATGAGCATCTCTTGTGTAATGCAATGCTAAAATTCATTCAGTACATATATACGTTACTTATGCTTCATGTGCACAACTTGAAATAAGCAAATAAGAGCATAAGCACTGGAGAAATACATGTTATTGTCAGAAATAAGCAAATAAGAGCATAAGAAAATAAGAGCATAAGCAAATAGGTGCAAAAATTCATTCAGTACATACATGCGTTACTTATGCTTCATGTGCACAACTTAAAATAAGAAAATAAGAGCATAAGCACTGGAGAAATACATGTTATTGTCAGAAATAAGCAAATAAGAGCATAAACAAATAAGAGTATAAGCTCTTAAAGGGTAAATGTATTTAAACATCCATCATTAACCAAAATTAAACTAAGTACACATGAAGGATTTTGCTTAAGCGTGAATTTCAAGATGTTGCATATTTCAATATACTAGGTTTTATGCATGTACAATGCATGTGGTTAAATACCATAATTAAATATTTTTAAATTTTTTTACTAAAATTTATTTCTCAGTTCCACTTCGATTATTTTTGCTCACTTATATCTTTAAACTTTAGCACCGTGATTATTTATTTTCTTTGATATTTATTTAAAAGGGCTACACTAAATTTAAATTTTCATGATTTATAATTGAATTGCTAGGAAACAAATGTAATCTAAAACTAATTTGAATTTTTACGTTATTTGGACCAACATGAAACAAAGCATGGTTTGAGAACGTATAATGTTATAAACGTGAAAAATACTTTAAAATAGCGTTATAAAAGAAGGATTAATAATTAAAGCCAATAAGCCAAGATGATTAATTAACATGGGCTAGAGCGAAACTAAAGAGGATATGAAGTTTGTTGCTAATCATTCATAAAGTTCAGAATAAATCATAAATTAAAGATTAATGATAACTCTAGTACATTTTTATATGAGAAAATCATCCACATAACCATATAAAAATACTTAAAAGAGTTGATGAGAATCCCTTCTAAATATCCCTGGTTTTATTCAAAAAATTAAGATATTCTATAAAATTCAAAAAACAATTTTTATTCTTTCTATTTATTTTTTATTAAGTTAAGATCAATCCTTCTTTACATTTATCTTCTTTCTAAGCAATTCTAGACATCAGGTTAGAGCTGGATTTCTTGTGATGTTATTTTTCCGTTAGCTCTTTCATCTTCTGTCTTCTCGTCTTACTTCACAAAAAAGTTAAATGTATTTTTGATATTCAACAGAAACTTTAAAAAATACAGACTTTGATTATTTTTGTGGTCCAATGAGATTAAATGTTAATTTTATATATATAAAATTTTTGTGTTTCTAATTTATTTTTTAGATAAGGTTAAGATTTACCATTTTTTCTCTGCAATGAATTTTTTCTAGTGTGCATTCAATAAGAGTTTCTATTGCGTTTAATAATATTACTTGTTTGCTCTATTTGTGTTATTTTTCACAAGAATCTGAACTAAATAACTGTATTTTCCATTATCAAATTGCCTTAGATTATAATATTAATATTTAATTTTGATATGTTTTTCATGAAGAAGGGATGTTACTCAATATTGGTATTACATCATTAGTGATTTTATGACATTTATCACGTGGACATTCTTAGTAACATCCCTATGCACCTTCTTATTGTAGCCTTTGCAAGCTAGAACCATGACTCAACTATATTGTAAATGATAGTTATCTTTACATTATAGGTCCAACAATATGTCCGTATATTGGTAGAGTATTTTTAAATTTAATTGTGTAGATTTTAGAGTAGGTCTTGTAAGAACATACCTCTTTGAATGTTATGATGGTTACATATGTCAATAGTTTAAATTTGTATTGTATTTATAAAAAACCTTGCTGAATATGCTTTTATTTTAGCAGTTTATTATGAATGAGTCATGTATATTAGCTTTAAAGTGTAATATTTTTATTGTGTTATATGGATGTTTGCTTGGCTTACTTACCATTCTCTTATTTCTTTAATAAGTTGTATCTTTGGGTTGATATGTATTGTTAACATAATTTACAATGACATGCATATTTCCCACACAAATTTGAGATAGATATAATGTGAATTTTATATTTAGCGACTTTAATAAAAATTTTAGAAGTAAAATATGTTACCTTCATATTAAAAGATTTTGAAATCTGACAGTGCTATTACATGTTTATCTTTGATCATGTTTTTAAAAATTGATCATTCATTGGTAATCATATCCCCATATAAAGTTACTTGTAGAGTCATGCCACTATATAGGAAAAAGAATTTATTTTTTACTTACGCTATTGTAACTAAGTATCATGTGTATACCTTTTGTCCATTATAGTGATTTCCCATATCTTATCTGGCATATTATATCTCGTAACATAGTTGATCAATGACTTCACTTTAGTTTCTATTGTAAGATTATTTATTTATATTAAGTTTTGATTCCTTTAGTATTCCAAGAATAAAGTATGAAAATTTATAAACGCTTACTAATTTTCTTGTATCTTTTATGGAAAATACTTTTTTGACCAGGACAAAGTTATTTAATATGTTCTTTAAGGGGAACCCAGTCGGTGCTTCTTTGCTAGACATAACTTTTATCAACGTCAGTTCAAAGTATGAATATTTTTGATTTTTAGGTTTATTTCCTTTACTTCTCCATTTGAAATAAAAAAAAACTTAATTTTTTAAAGAATATCCATGAACTTTCTGATGATTTTTCTATATATAAACTTGTTACTCTATGTCATCTCCAAATGATCTATGATCACATATCATGCTCTTGAGCCATATCAAAATGTGCTTCCAGTTTTGACGCATGAAATTCTATGGTGAATTAAGCAGACAATTATATAATGAGAAGTTGATTGACAAGCTATTGATGTTGAGGTAGGCCTGCAGTTTGAGGGAGGTATAACGGTGCTCCGAGAGGCTATCCCTTTGGATCCATTAACTCCTTGTATTTTTTTACCCTATAAATATTATTAACATCAGAGATGAATGTTTATACATTATAATCAATGAATAGCAACTTATTATATTATAGTATTTTGTCAGTTTTATATAATTTAGTCTTCTATTAATTAATGTTATTAGTAAAATTATATACAGTTCATTAAATTTATATAGCAACATTAATTTTTAATCTACCATATATTTTTTAAATTTTTATTCCTTAACTGAATAGTTTTAATTTATTGTAATTGCTTTTTTTACTAGTATCAACTTAGACTACTTTTAGATACTAAAAAGGAATGATAAATTTTAAATTAAAAGTTAAATTTATATATCTTAATAAAAGAATATCAAACATTTACACTTTTCGTTGCCAAATGTTTAGCCTTTTATGATTTTTAACTTTTGAGGGTGTATTTTGTAATTTTTAAAATTTAATAGCATTTTTTAAAAATTATAAATTTTACGTTGGGTGCTTGTAAAAAAATTTCTTATTTTGCGAGTTCAAATGTTAAGATGTTTCTTGTAACTTTGAAATTTTGAGGTTTTTTTTGTAATTACTAAAATATTGGGTTGTTTTTAAAAAAATTTAAATTTCCAGCAATTTGCTGATAACTTTTAGATGTGATGTCTACCAGTTATAAAATTTGAAATTTTAGGATTTTTTGAGATTTTTAACTTATGATAGCATTTTCGTAACTTTTGTAACTTTGAGATTTTTTGTTACAAAATTTAAAATTTCAAGTGCCTAATGGTAATCCGTGGAATCCGTCTATGTTGTTTGCAAGTTTAAAAATCTCTAAATTTTAGGATGCATTTTTATAATTTAAACTTTTTTTAATTTTTTTAATTTTGAGATTTTTTATAAATTTTAAAATTTCAAGTGCCTAATGGTAATTCGTGGAATCCGTCTATGTTGTCTGCAAGTTTTTAAAATCTCTAAATTTTAGGGCGCGTTTTTATAATTTAAACTTTGAGGTTGTTTTTGCAATTTTAAATTTCTTCAGGGGCTATTGTTAATTTTTAGATTTTATGTTTGTTGTTTTAAGTTTTGAAAAGTCAGCGTGTTTTGGGTAATTCTAAACTTTTAAAGATATTTTGTGTAATTTTTAAAAGTTTTTGGGTTTCTTTGTAATACTTTATGTATTATAATATGTTATATATGTAGAATTTCTTAATCTTATTTATTTAGATTGTTGAGCTATGAGTGGTTCATGTGGAGTTAATATATGATATAATTAGTATTTGGATAGATTAACATTTAAATAAAATATTCAAAATAATGTTTCATGTAGTTTGTTAATCTTTTTTTTAATTGTTGAGCTATTAGGTAGTTCACATGGGATTAGATAAGATATAATTAGAATTAGAATAGATTAAGATTTAAATAAAATATTCAAAATAGTGAAGGGTAATATTGCCCATGGAAAGATTTTTCCGAACTCGTGCTTTTAGGAGGGAGTATGATTGTCAAAAAGAATGGAAAATTTCCATATAGATGGCTACTCCATTTTCTTTTTAAATATGACCCTTAAATTGGTTCTGTTCCTTATACTCATTCTCTTGTAGGATGTAAAACCTCGAAAATTTGAATATTTTATGATAAATAATGATAAATATATTATATGGTAAAGAATAATATATTTTGATGTTTGAATATGATAAGAATTGATTTGATATCAATTCAATATATATTTGTGAATATATATATAAGTGCAATACGCAAAACATGCACAAAGACCAAAGAGAAATCTGAGAATAATGACTAATTATGAGTTTCTATATTTTACACACTGATACAGTTAGAATCTGAGAAAGTGTAAAAGACCAAAGTTATAGGTCTCTTCAGCAAATTTCTACTAAATCTTTAATCACATCATTCCGAGATCAGATGCAAAAGTTACAGCCAAAATACTGAAGAGTATGTTTCTAGTCAGACTAGGTTTTCCAGTTTTGGGTTTTGGGTTTTGGGCTGTAGTTTTTCAGGTTTGCTATCATATATACACATGTTTATACACGAAAAATACCCATTCTCTCCTGTGTTCCAAACCCTAGCAGCCCCTCTCCTCCTCTCTCAAACCATAGCCCTAAACTTGTGTTCTTGGGGGAGTTTCATGAGGCGAAAAGCGAGGAGAAGACAAGATTTGCGGCGTTGGTATCGAGGGTCATTCTCACACATTTTTGGGAGTTCAATAACACCCCTCAGGCAAGTTTCATCTCGTCCAGCTATGCACCCACTTTTTAAATGATTTTGTTTGAGTTTTTACATGGTTTATTTGAGTCTAAAATGCTATTTTGTGTATAAAGTTGAATCTCTATAGTATATGATGTAAAGATCAAGTTTTGGTTTATAAAAATCCACCCACTAATTTTCTAAATGAAGATCTATATCGGAAATTTATTCCTAACAAGAGTTTTAAATGAAAACTCTTTGTTTTTACATGTTTCGACATGTTTACACGTATCCAAGAATATTTTCGTTTTATCTATAGTGATTAGATTTTATTTCATATGCTTTAGAAATGTTAAATGCTGAGGAATATTATCTATGTAAGATTTTTAGTGTTCAGTATTTTCATATAAAAGTTTTTGAATCAAAACCCTCAGAGCAGAAAAACCTACAGAAGGTTTTATGTACCTACGCGGTCGACCGTGGCGGTTGACCGCCTGGCGCGCAACAAAAACAGGAAGTTTCTGTTTCCTGCGTGGTCGACCGTTGCGGTCGACCGCCGAGCGTGCAGGTGAGCAGCAGTGTTCTGCTCTCTGCGCGGTCGACCGTGGTGGGCGGCGGTCGACCGCTGGGCACTTTTGTGCATGTGCATGTTGTTACATGTGTTTGTGTGGCTGGCGAGATACCTAGGTTGCATGGGATTAATATACACTGAGATTTGTATACATGAGTTGATTACGGGCATGAGTCTTAGATTTATTCACCGGGATATTAGAGTGAATAATAAATATGGTGGTTTTAACATTATTTGCATGTTGCAGTACTCGTGTTGGACTATAAGCTACTGAAGTCCTCGTGTTGGACTATAATCCATTGAAGTCATCGTGTTGGACTATAAGCTACTGAAGTCCTCGTGTTGGACTATAAACTATTGAAGTCCTCGTGTTGGACTATAGTCTACTACAGTCCTCATGTTGGACTTTAAGCTATTGCAGATTTACGTATTGACATATGACAGGCCTTTGAAAGTATGGTTGGAGATGAAGTTACATTTCCACATTGTAGTTTGGATTTGGTATTTAGAGGAGCCGTCTTTCATTATTGCTCTATACTGTAGCTTTTAAATTTGGTATTTAGGGATTTACAATTTGAGACATAAGGTATATACATGAGGGTTTCCTTGTTTGGATTATTTTGCTCGACGTACCATGCTCGTGTTGCAAATTTCTAAATATCAAACCTCCTTTTATTTTAGAGTAGATGATTATTTATCTATATGTATTAGTAGCTATTTTCTTATCCTTCTAACCCTTCTCCCTGGGGTTGGTTGAGATGTTGCTTGCTATAGCGTTTTGACGCTCGTTGTTTCCCCCCTCTCAGGTAACAAGCCAGGTGCACAGGAGAGCCGCAGGTTGATGGAGTTGCTCTAGTAGTTATTTATCTATATTATTAGTAGTTATGTCAAAACTCCATAGTGGATATGTTTATGAACATTTGAGTTATCATTTTAGTTTTGTAAAGGCAATGTGCCTTAATGTCATTTTATTTGAATTCCAATTGTGAGACAGTTGTATCAGTTCAGATGTTTTCTTCTCAAAGATTTATCCATTCATATCAGTGGGGATGGTTTTCTTTAGAATATCCGTTGTTTAGTATTTCTTTAGAATATCTGTTGTTTAGTATTTCTTTTGTATATTCTCTCTTGCCTGTTTTTTTACCTACACTTGTTATTAATTCCACTAGATAGATAGTAATTATGATGGTAAAATATGTTAATGCACGGTGTAGTGCATAACAAGTTTGACATTCTTGATTTCACCTTGGACTGCAGCCTTGTTGAAACCAGGGGGGTCACAGTAGGACCACTAAGTATTCCTTTGTTTCTCATCAAAGAGTTGTTTCTCTTTTAATAACCAAAAAAAATCTGTTTAAGGGGTAAAATCATTTGAGGCTTCTGGACATCAAAGAAATTCCAAGAATCCAGGAAGTAGCTGAATAATGAACTTACGGGCAATATTAGATATCATCTCATTTTCAACTTTGAATGAATTATAACATATTGAAGTAAATGAAGTTGAATAAATATATTTATTTATATTAGGTATAAAAAATCATCAATAACATATTACAAACATGTTACATACTGAGGGTTAACTATTTAGAAATTTTACAAGCAAGACTATAGAAATTCAAAGGGTTTGAGGGTTAAAGAGTTGTATCAAATTTTCACAAGTACTATTAAATGAACTTAGTAAAACATCATAAACATTATTAAAAAACATACACATAATTTTGAGAAGGTGAAACCATAATTATGCTTTAGTGACGCTCATAATGAAGGTTTCCCAGTAGAATATAGAGTTAGCAGGTACAAAACTGGAGGAACATAGAAATATAATTGACCAGATTATGAGTTAGCAGGTACTAGACCGGAGACAAATTACTATAGATCTCTAACTAACTCATATTTTTAGATTTACTAACATAAAAAAGAAAACATATATGCCACATTAACTCTGAAAATATAAAATATAAAACCATACCTTTAATTGAATTGTAATTGAAAGGGTATAAGATATCAATCAATACCTTTCATCCTGAACTATGATGAGTCCAACAACCTCTGCAGCCTTCCTTGAAAGTCTTCGATGTAGATGGTAGAGGTGAGGATGAATAAGATGAAGCATTGATGGCTTACCATATATAAACATCTTTAGGTCGACGCTTGGGTTCTCAAGGCAGAGCACAAATTCTGATCATAATAAAAATCGAAGACGATTGGGTTCTCAAGGCGGAGCACGAATTCTCTGGTTGATGGAGACGAAGAGGCGGAGTACGATTTCTCTAGGAGAGGAACACGAAGATGCGATCTTGGGAATTGAAGAAAGGGGAAAAAAAATCTTCGATCGAATTTAGGGTGAATTAATTAGAGCTGAAGTTTTAATGGAAGGTGTGAGAAGGTAGGTAAAAATGGATGTGGGTGAAAGACTAATATTGGGAATTGAAGAGAGCGGTAATAACGTTAAATGCTGAGGAGGTGGTTCTCAGTTACACAAGATTTTAATTTTTTTAAGAAATTTAAAAAAAGGGGGAATTGCCAAGTGGCGTGTCCAAGGGTAACATTTTTAATAGAAGATATAGATATATTTATTTATATTAGGTGAACAAAATCATCAATAACATATGACAAACATGTTACATATTGAGGGTTAACTATTTAGAAATTTTACAGGCTAGACTATAGAAATTCAAAAGGTTTGAGGGTTAAAGAGTTGTATCAAATTTTCACAAGTACTATTAAAAGAACTTAGTAAAACATCATAAACATTATTAAAAAATGACTTGCACATAATTTTGAGAAGGTGAAACCATAATTATGCTTTAGTGACACTCATAATGAAGGTTTCCCAGTAGAATATAGAGTTAGCAGGTACTAAACTGGAGGAACATAAAAATATAATTGACCAGGTTATGAGTTAGTAGGTACTAAACCGGAGACAAATTACTATAGATCTCTAACTAACTCATATTTTCAGATTTACTAACATAAAAAAGAAAACATATATGCCACATTAACTCTAAAAATATAAAATATAAAATCATACCTTTAATTGGATTCTAATTGAAAGAGTATAAGATATAAATCAATACCTTTCATCCTGAACTATGGTGAGTCCAACAACCTCTGCAGCCTTCCTTGAAAATCTTCGATGTAGATGGTGGAGGTGAGGATGAATAAGATGAAGCATTGAGGGCTTACCATATATAAACATCTTCAGGTCGACGCTTGGGTTCTCAAGGCGGAGCACGAATTCTGATCACAATAAAAATCGAAGATGATTGGGTTCTCAAGGCGGAGCATGGATTCTCTGGTCGATGGAGACGAAGAGGCGGAGTACGATTTCTCTAGGAGAGGAACACGAAGAGGCGATCTTGGGAATTGAAGAAAGGGGAAAAAAAATCTTCGATCGAATTTAGGGTGAATTAATTAGAGCTAAAGTTTTAATGGAAGGTGTGTGAAGGTGGGTGAAAATGGATGTGGGTGAAAGACTAATATTGGGAATTGAAGAAAGGGGTAATAACGTTAAATGTTGAGGAGGTGGTTCTCAGTTACACAGGAAATTAATTTTTTTAAAGAAATTAAAAAAAAGGGGAATTGCCAAGTGGCGTGTCCAAGGGTAACCGTTTTAATAGAAGATATAGATTGTCGGTATTTGCAACTGAAAGTCTTTTTGAAACTACAATTTTCAGTGTCCTAATTAATTGCAATGGAAACAATTAACTATAACTAATCCCAATATCTCAATTGCATGCAACTGTACATTCTCTGAGCCAAATCAATGGCTTACTTTTAAAAAGATGATGCATTTTATGATTGGAATTAGAATAAAGTCTTGATCGCTCAGAAAATGGTTTCTTATAATATGAATATAATACATTTTATGCCAGATATGGGGAATAAATTTAAAAGAGGTTTTTGACTTGGAGAACAAAGATTGGAAGTCATGATTTCATTTTCCAGTTATTCCATCATTTGAGTATTATTAAGGACAAATAGGAGGGCTTTATTAAAGAGGAGGGTATTTGACTGATTGATTAGACGATAAAAAATATGGCTATGTATCATTTAGTAATTTATTTTGTATCGTATATTCTTAAGTCATCCAATAATGTGTAGTCAATTTATTCTTAATATGACCAATATTGTCTTTCCATGAATTACATTACCTACTTTCTAAGGAGTGTTCTGGAGTGTTTTGATAGAATCCGATTCCATGATTATAATTGGAATACTTTTTTATACTTTCTAGCCCCAGTGGAAGGTATCTGAATTCCTTAACAGCTAAAGTGTGATATGAATCTACCATGACACTTAACCAACAAAATGACTCATGAGAGAGAGAGAGAGTGACGCAGCGCGGAAGTTGTAACCTCGGAATCCACCAAGGGTGTTCTCTGAATCCATAAAGAACGATCTTCGAATCCATGAAGAACTTCGAATCCACGAAGAAAATATTAAAAAGAAAAATTTTATTGATGAAAAGTTATATCTCTAGAGCTTACAAGACTCTTCTTAAATAGAAAAAGAAACAAAACTCCTACAAGGACTCTAATTCCTACAAGGACTCAAACTTTACAAAAAATAGTAAAAGAATTCCTAAAATATTAAAACTTCTAAAAAGACTCCTTATGATTAGGAAAGTCTACCGGTCAAATCAGAGATCAAACCGGATTTGTCTCCTAAACAAAACAGACTCCTAAAATATTACTAAAAATAGTAAAAAACGGACAAAAATACAAATATCTCTCAAGCCGTAAAGAATTTAGCGAAACGGAAAACTCAAACCAAAGACAAAGGGGTAGGTTTGGATGGCTCCGTCTCGTCAAGATAGTCGATTTTCATATATAATTCGTCCAATTCCGACGTACATTTTGAAAGTTACGGCCGTTTATTCGAAACAAGTTATTTTCTTCGACCAGGCCCGCATTTGGGCTTGCGACTGTCCCACTTTGATATAAATATGTCTGCTGTGTGTTCTACATCAGACCCCCTGCTTGAAAAGAGCTCGACCCTGAGCTTACACTTGCATGAATAGCTGTTTCTTCTGGTGGGTAATACTCAAATAAATCTGCAACATTGAAACTAGGAGATATACCCAAATCTGTAGGAAGGTCAACCACATAAGCGTTGTCGCTAATCTTCTTTAGTATTTTGCATGGACCATACTTCTTATTCTTCAGCTTGTTGTAGGTGCCCACGGGAAAACGTTCTTTTCGCAGAAACACCATCACCATGTCTCCTTCTTCAAACACCTTCTTCCTCCTGTGTTGATCAACATCGGCTTTATATTTAGTATTGGACTGCTCTACCTTTTCCTTCACCTCCTGCTGGATAGCACGTATCTTTTCAACCATATGATCCACAGGAACACTCTGTCCGGGAAGCTTAGGCAATGGAGCAAGGTCGAGATAATGATTCGGAAGCCTTCCATACACAATCACAAAGGGTGCCTTGCTTGTAGTTCGACTCTCCATACAGTTATAAGCAAACTCAGCATGTGTCAAAGTAAGATCCTACTGTTTCGGTCGATCTCCAGAGATGGATCTAAGAAGATTACTTAGTGTGCGATTGACCACTTCAGTTTGGCCATTTGTTTGAGGGTGATAGGTAGTACTAAACTTAAGAGAAGTACTGAATCGCTGCCACAAAGTTCTCCAAAAGTGAGATAAGAACTTAGAATCTCGATCGGATGTAATGGACTTCGGCACTCCATGAAGGCGAACTATCTCCCGAAAGAAAAGATTGGCAATATTGCTCGCATCTGCAGTCTTCTTGCACGGAATAAAGTGTGCCATCTTCGAAAACCTGTCAACCACAACAAAAATAGAATCCATGCCTCGTTGGGTTCGAGGCAGTCCCAACACAAAGTCCATAAAGATATCACGCCATGATGCATCAGGAACATGTAAAGGTGTATACAATCCCGTATTCTGAGACTGTCCCTTAGCAACTTGACAAACTAGACAACGCCGCACATATTTTTCTGCTCCCTTCTTCAACTGAGACCAGTAATATCGTTCTTCAATGGCTGCAATTATTTTATCACGTCCTAAATGTCCTCCTAGTCTGCCAACATGAAGGTCTCGAATTATCTGCTCTCTTAGTGAACTCTGGGGTATGCACAATTGATCACCATGAAATAGATAACCATCCTGAATATGAAAACCTTTGACTGATTTATTTTGAAGATAGTCATCCCAAATCTTCTTAAAATCTTCATCCTCTGCATACAGCTCCTTAAGGTACTCAAACCCAATCACTTCAGCCTTCAAAGTTACCAATAATCCAGCTCTCCTACTGAGTGCATCTGCAACCTTATTCTGTTGCCCGGATTTATGCTTCAAAACAGAGGTGAAACGCTGCAGATATGCAATCCAACGAGCATGCATACGGTTGATGGTGGTCTGACTATTAAGGGTCTTCAAAACCTGATGATCAGTGTGAAGCAGAAACTCTCTCGAGATCAAATAGTGCTCCCAATGCTTCAAAGACTGAACTATGGCATATAACTCCAGCTCATATGTGGTCCACTTCTGCCGAGCTTCGCTGAGTTTCTCACTGTAAAAGGCAACTGGACGCCCTTCCTGAGATAAAACACCACCAATTCCTATGATGGACGCATCACAATCAACTTTAAAGACTTTTTAAAAATCTGAAAGTGCAAGTACAGGTGCGGTGGACAACTTCTCCTTGATCAGTGCAAAGCTACGATCTGCATCTTTCCCCCAATTGAACTTCCCTTTCTTCATGCATTTAGTTATAGGTGCTACAATGCTGCTGAAATTTCTTACAAATCTCCTATAGAATGTTGCTAGGCCATGAAAACTACGAACTTCGCTGACAGTCTTTGGGGTAGGCCAATCTCTAATAGCACGAACCTTCTCTTCATCAACATGAATACCCTCTGCACTAACAACAAAGCCTAGAAACATGAGGCTACTGGTCATGAAGTTGCACTTCTTTAGATTGATGTACAACTTGTTCTCCTGTAAAACTGTTAGTACCTCCCTCAAGTGGTCCAGATGTGCAGCCTTACTGTGGCTATAAATCAGGATATCATCAAAGTAAACTACGATGAACTTACCGATAAAGGGTTTTAATACCTGATTCATCAATCGCATGAAAGTGCTAGGGGCATTAGAAAGACCAAAATGTATGACTAACCACTCGTACATGCCTTCTTTTATCTTAAAATCAGTCTTCCACTCATCTCCTTCCCTAATCCGAATCTGATGATAGCCGCTCTTGAGATCTATCTTGGAGAACACTTTTGAACCAGATAACATGTCTAGCATGTCTTCCAAGCGTGGAATAGGAAATCTATACTTCACTGTAATCTTGTTGATAGCCCTACTGTCCACACACATACACCACTCTCCGTTCTTCTTTGGGACTAGTAGTGCTGGCACTGCACACGGACTCGTGCTAGGTCGTATAAGACCCTTATGAATGAGATCATCCACCTTCTTCTGCAAAATCTCTCCTTCCTTCGGACTCATCCTATAGTGTGGAAAATTTGATAGTCGAGATCCAGGGATAAAGTCGATCTGATGTTGAACGTCCCTAAGCATAGGTAATTTAGAAGGAAGATCATCAGGCATAACTGCATCAAACTGCTATAACAGGGTCTGTACTTCAGGTGGAATTTTGGCAGTGGCAGACTCCTCTTTTCCCGAAACTACAGGGCATAAATCTCATCAGACTGCTTCACATATTCCATAAAGTCTTCATTGTCAACGACCAAGAAATTCTTCTTTTCAGCCACATTGGTTTTGACAGGCCCCTTATAAAGTCTTCATTGTCAACGACCAAGAAATTCTTCTTTTCAGCCACATTGGTTTTGACAGGCCCCTTCTCGGTTAGAGGCTTGATTGGTTTTGACAGGCCCCTTCTCGGTTAGAGGCTTGAGCACAATTCGGCGACCATCCTTCTTGAAGATATAAACGTTATCTTCCCCCTATACGTGGTATCAACATCAAACTGCCAAGGTCTGCCTAACAACATATGACATGCATCCATCTTTACTACATCACACAATGTCTCATCCACTTAAGTTCGGCCAATGGAAAAGGATACCCGACACACTTCATCAACCTGTACGTCATTACCCTTGTGAATACAGCCGATCTTGTAAGGAGCGGGATGCTTCTCCGTCTTCAGCCCTAACTTCTTCACCATGCGTCGAGAGACAATATTCTCGCTTCTCCCACTATCAATGATGACACTACAGATCTTTCGTTGCACCGTGCATCTCGTTCGAAAGATGTTATGCCTCTGTGGTGGTTCTTCTGCCTTTGGAGCCAATAATAGTCGTCGCACAACACATGAGAGTTGTTCCCCATCATCATCAGCATCTAACCTATCATCATAGTCTTCAACATCGTCTCGTTCTGTATCCTCATCTTCATGATCCACCATGTTGACAATACCTCTCTTAGGGCACTGATTAGACTGATGACCAGGCTGTCCACATCTGTAACATTTGATCGGGTCAGGCTTGGCATAAGAGTTCGCTGGGGTAGGCTTCTTTGCTGTTGTTGTCGCTGGACCCTTGACCTTATCCATTGTTGCATTCTGCTCAGAAACAGTTTGAGACTGTTTACTTCCACCACGTTTGAAACTCGTGCGCGACCCATCGGAAGCTGCCCATGATCCTTTAATATTTCGTCTGAGTTGTCGCTCCACCTTCTCGGCTAGGCTAACTATTGATGAGAGGGGGGGTGATTAGGGTCTTATGCTAATCTAATCCGATTATATACCAATTTAAAACTTATTAATAAGTTATCCTAGCAAGTATAAAATATAACAATGTATATGAGCTAGGATAAGCAATATGAACAACAAGATATATCCTAACAAAGAGATATAGGCAATGTATGTGCAAGGATATATAAACTCAAGAGTAAACAATCTAAACTAGATAGTGGGCAATATAATCAACAAGCAATATACAAAGGCGATATAAGATATGAACATAAAAGAAAGTGCGCCAATGCAATCACAAACAAACAATATGATTACGGAGTTCGGTCCCCACGACCTACGTCTCCGCTCCTCACCTCGAGGAGATCTCCACTATCACAACCGGGTTTTTTACGTTCACCCGAACAACGTTTACACTTCATAATACAATCACTATGTAATCACACCTCACACACTAAGTGTTGGTCCTAGCCCGTGTCCTCCTCCTCAAGTGCTCGGTTACAACCTCTCCCTAGGCACGTCAATCGACGCCACTCCTCTTGGATTCGACCCCGTCTCTCACCACACACTTCTCTCGGTGTACAAGTGTATTACAAGTGAATCCTTACAATAAGGCTCAATACAAAGTGTTTGTTCTCTACAATGAATGAGAACGAATTATAAGCTCACTCTCTAAGTTACACAATCCCACAACCCAATTATACTATGAATGTAAATACAATAAGCTCAATGGTTGTGTGTGTAAACAAAGAGTATCAATAAAACAATTAAACTCAATATAGAAATCTAGCTTATGGAAATTAAGATCAAAACAATAAATAGCTAGAATTGAGTTTAAGGAAAACTTCTCTATAGATCAAGAGTGAGAGAGAGATGAGTTGAATGCCCAAACACCAAAGGATGATCTCCTCTTTGCTCTTGTGAAATTTGCTTCACAAACTAAAACCCTCAATTGCTTAAAAGCTTTTTAAACCAAACTTAAACAAACATTAAACAAGTTTAAACCCTTGTTAAACTATTTTAAAACAAGCTCTTTTATTTTGAAAGGGCCGCCCGACAGACTCTCTGTCGCCCAGTAATAAAAAAACAATTGAGCGGTCGACCGGATCGGTCGACCGAAAACTGATATGCCAGAAAACTGATTTGCTGATTTTAAAACGCTGTTTAAAAATATCAAATAAATTCTAAAATGTAAAACTTTAGGGAATGATTATAGACATGATAATAAACATGCTACAGCGACTGGTTATCAGAAAGGACCTCCCAAATGAAAAATATCATCATTTTACAAAATAGTTCAAAAACATGAAAACCTGAAAATTGATATTTTGAATGTTTTCAAAAACACAATAGAAAATATAAAATATATAATTTCATATATATAATCATAAAAACTCAAAACACATGTATGTATATATATAACTATATATATGCATAGAAACCAAAACTTATGTATATATATATATACATATACGAAGAAACCAATAAAATGTGTGTGTATATTATATTGAGCTTAGAGTATCTAACACACATAATATAAAATCTAAAACTAAATTACCCAAGCAATGATCTTGATCTTCAATAAGCTTTACTTGGTAATCTCGCGGATGAAGCTTGAACTTGGATCTTGAACTTTGAATAGCAAAGCTTCACCGACATTCCGCCAACCTCCTTTGGATATGATCGTTAAAGCTCTATTCCATCCATCCTCCAACTATGTTGTTTGTCTATAATAAATAAGAAAATACAAATACTAGACAAACAACATTAGTGGTAAATTGTTTGTTAAACATCATCAAAACAAGAAGGCTAACAACTATATCTGCTAAGGTATAGGTCTGCTGTAGAGATACACGATCCTGAACGCCATCCTTAATCCCCCTGTATATCGAGACATCTGTTGGGCCTCGCTTTCGTTCAAGTTGTTGCGCGATGACAGCCGATAAAATTCCTGTGTGTACTCATCCACGGTTCTTCCACCTTGCTTACAATTTTAGTACTGCCCGAATAATACTTATTCATAATCACTTGGTAGAAAACGGGCTCTCAGTAGCTTCTTCATCTTCTCCCACCTTTCGACCTTCGGCTTCCCTTGACGAGATCGATTCAGACAAACAGATTCCCACCAAGCTGAAGCTCCACCTTTGAGTCGGTAGGCCACCAATTTTACCTTGCGTTCTTCTGGGATCTCTATATACTCAAAGAACCTCTCTACTTCTGCAATCCAGTACCAATTTTACCTTGCGTTCTTCTGGGATCTCTATATACTCAAAGAACCTCTCTACTTCTGCAATCCAGTTGAGGAACTCTTCAATATGCAGTTGCCCGTTGAAAGATGGTAGATCCATCTTCATCTTGAAACCTCCAACGTCATAATTATCCCTTCGTCGTTGATCTCTGCGATAAACACCGCGGCGTGGGGGTGCATAATGATCTTCCTCGCTGTTAGAATCTTCATATGGAGTCGACTCACGTCATTGGCGACCATCAACGTGATTTCGATCTCTTGCCGTGTCCAGACGCTCTACTGTCGCAGCTAGTCACTCCATGACAATCTTCATCTGATTGACATCGGCCTTTAGCACGTCGAACTCAGTTCGAGAGATATGAGCTTCATCATCTGCCATTGGATCGGAGGAACAAGTCTCTGATACCAATTGACGCAGCGCAGAAGTTGTAACCTCGGAATCCACCAAGGATGTTCTCTGAATCCACAAAGAACGATCTTCGAACCCACGAAGAACTTCGAATCCACGAAGAAAATATTAAATTTTTTTTATTGATGAAAAGTTATATCTCTAGAGCTTACAAGATTCTTCTTAGAAAAAGAAACAAAACTCCTACAAGGACTCTAATTCCTACAAGGACTCAAACTTTACCAAAAATAGTAAAAGAATTCCTAAAATATTAAAACTTCTAAAAAGACTCCTTATGATTAGGAAAGTCTACCGGTCAAATCTGAGATCAAACCGGATTTGTCTCCTAAACAAAACAGACTCCTAAAATATTACTAAAAATAGTAAAAAACGTGAGATCAAACCGGATTTGTCTCCTAAACAAAACAGACTCCTAAAATATTACTAAAAATAGTAAAAAACGGACAAAAATACAAATATCTCACAGACTCCTAAAATATTACTAAAAATAGTAAAAAACGGACAAAAATACAAATATCTCTCAAACCGTAAGAAATTTGGCGAAACATAAAACACAAACCGAACCCAAAGGGGTAGGTTTGGATGGCTCCGTCTCATCGAGATAGTCGATTTTCATATATAATTCGTCTAATTCTGATGTACGGTTTGAAAGTTACAGCCGTTTCTTCGAAACAAATTATTTTCTTCGACCAGGCCCGCATTTGAGCTTGCGACTGTCCCACTTTGACATAAACGTGTTTGCTGTGTGTTCTACATCAGAGAGAGAGAGAGAGAGAGAGAGAGAGAGAGAGAGAGAACCAATTTTCCCTTTAATCTTCCTCTAGCCTCTTTCTCATACAATAACACTATTTTTGTCGCATGATAAAGTTCCGATGCATACACTTTGATATTAACATAAGTTCTCATATAAAATGAGATTAAAGATTTGATGGCATGCACTTGTGTAAGTTCAATCCTAATGAAAAGAGTTTTGTCATCACCACCCAAGTCTTCACCATGTAAGTTGAATCAAATCATAAGCAACTAACAAATCTTTTACAATCAGTTTGTATCATTGATCTTTTCATAAATAGATGTATAGAATCTACTACAACATGTAACAGTATAGTTGAGAGTAACTGAGACCTATCAATAAAAAAAAAAGATTAATTACCAGGTGCACTCACAATTTCTGAATTTCAGACGACGTTTCTTTTTATCGTCAAGTTGGACGTAACGTAGTCTTTTGCTTAATTAAATTTAAAGTAAAAGGTAAGTTATCACCACTTTGATTCCCATATGACATGGTGATTTAACCTAAAAAATTATGTCATTTGGAGTTTATAAGATGAAAGTGCTAAGTGCTAATAAAATATTTTAGGAGATACAAGTGGCGAACCCTTAATATGAAATATAAGAATGATGTACCCAAGCCTTTTCCACATCATATCTTCTTCAATATTCTTTGAAGAAGGCTACCAACTTTTCATGTTCAAAATTCTCACGGCTATTGTAGACTTGAGGCTCATGTGTTAATGGTCCACTCCTGTTTTCAAAAAGCCAATTCTGAACAATATAAAAACCTTGACATGTGTGTTGAGAGAGTGAATAGCCTTCTCATCAGAGTCAGCAGTGCTCACCTATCCCCGTGCTACAGTGTCCACCTACCCCCCTACCCCCGTGCTACAGTATTCACCTACCCCAAATAGTGTTCACCTAGCCCCATGAAAAAACTTATGAATACCTTCCTAAGTTTGATTTGTAAGGCATCTCAGTAATAGAGAGAGAAAGAGAAAGATAAAGATATAAGTAATATCATTGAGATATCATGAGAAAGAATTTGTGAGAATTTTTGGAGAGTATCTTTATCAAGAGAGGATGTTCTCTTTTATCTTTTATCTTTGTAACCTCGAAAGGAATATAAAGGAATTGGGCGCCGTCATTGCACCATGTAGTAGCTTTGTAAGAGTGAATCACGTTATATCTATGAGTACTGTGATTGAATTCATATTTGCTGGTTTTATTCTGTGATTCCAAGATCGTTTGGGTGTGTTTTGCATCTCCGTTTGAGGCTTTCTTATTGGCGTGTATCCTAACCAGTTGTATCAAAGCATACGGTTCGCGAAAGATGGAATCTTTTACTATGGGATCTACACTTGAAGACAACAGACTTCAGAAGCCAAAACTTTAGGTATTGGAGAATGCAGATAGAAGACCATTTGTACCAGAATGATCTCTTCCTACCCCACCAAGGAGAGTCAAGGAAACCTGAGAAGATAAACGACGATAAGTGGAAGGTGCTCGATCGTAAAGCACTTACCACCATCAGGCTCAACCTTTACCAGCATGTGACTTACAACGTCTCACATGCGACCACCACAAAGGAGTTGATGGAGGCCTTGGAGGCGCTGTATGAGAAGCCGTCTGCCTCAAATAAGGTGGAATTGATGGAGAAGCTATTCAATCTAAAAATACAGCAAGGAGCTCGTATATGTTTTGGTCAAAAATTAATTTTATCATTGAGGTATTCATTACAACTTCAGTCGTTATAATAAAAACAAAAAGATAGTCTTTTTATAAGACTCTTACACAATAAAAATGAAAAATTACAACCATCATCAAAACAAATATAACAGACGTTTATCACTCGTTGTTTGTATGAGATTTTTGCCTGTGCTGGGGTTTATCTATGGACCACCAAGGATCAGCTCAAAGTGCAGATTTTGTTGACTCGAGAAGGAGTCAAGAAACTGAAGTAATTATCTTGGCAACAACGAGATAACCACTCTTCTCGAGATCACATCAACGGTGCGATCTCAAGGGAAGAACTGGGCTGCAGATCTGTCGAACTCTCCTTCTTTATGCTGAAGAATTCACTGAGATCTTCTCCTCATCTCTGAAATTCGTGGCTCTTTAGTTTCTAATTCAGCAGGGCTTCGCCAAGCTTTAAGAATTTCATACCTGTGCAAATGAAGGCCCTAGGGCTGTATTTATAGGCTTCGAGAGCTCTGTTTTCAGATAAAAATGGCCGATTCCCTCTTATCTTCAGTTATAAACATTTTACCATGTTCTATGATAGCTTCAGATCAGTTGGAACAAGATCATAATGATTAACGGGCAAAAACAGCTTTGAAACGGTTTTTTAGGCTATGAGACACCCGAAGTGTCTCGGACTTAGCCGAGACACCTTGGGTGTCTCAGCCATGGTCGAGACACTTGCAGTTGTCTCGACCATAGCCGAGATAGTTAGATTGTCTCTACTATTTTGCTTCTAACTCTCTCATACGACCTCCAAATGAAATGATTCAAGATGTGTTGGAAAGCTGACGAAGAGACCTACAATTTTTGTTTTAAGCTTCTTCATATTCAAATCGAATCATAGCCAAAATCTCTATTCTTCTCGAAGATACAAACACTATCTTGGAATTCCGAGGTAGTTTGTACTGTCTTTGGTATTTTAGCTTTATCTCTCTCATACGATCTGAGAATGAGTTGATATAAGATACGTTGGAAAGATAACGAGGATCTCTACAATTTTGTCTTTTGCGATTCTTCATATTTGAAGCGAATCATGGTTAAAAAAGCTCTATAAAGCCTGAGATAGTCCAACTATCTCGGCCTTGGCCGAGACAGTGCAAGTGTCTCTCTGCTGTTTTGCCTCTAACTCTCTTATCCGACCTCAAAATTAAGTTATCCAGGATGCGTTAGAAATCTTGAAAAATGATCTACAACCTTCTATTGGCGAGGCACCCATGGGATGAGTGAGACACAAGTGACATTTCATCCTTTGCGATCGAAATGTTACTCCCGATCGAGTTGTTTCATCATCATTTGACCGTCTCGTTGACTTGTACATCTGGTCAACTTGCTTCATATATTTGTTAACATTAGATAATCCTCCTTAACTTGGATAATGATATTTATCATCTTCTCTCCATCTCGAGTTGCATGCGGTAACCTATAGGTAATTTTTGATGCCTACAGATACCCCCTCCAAAGTGTTTTAGTCTCGTTTCTTTTATAGAAGAGTCTGAAATACTATGGATGTGATAGGCCTAACTTTCAGTCAGTGTAAAAGGACCTATAGTTGGCTTCAATTCTTGACTTTTTTGATTTTTAGTTTATTCAATATTTTGACGAATAGCTAAAATTCTTCTGACGCTATGTTTATCGCCTGGCCGTTGTCGAAATCTTGAATGAAAACTGGTGAGTTGATTTCTGGTTTTAGCTCATCTCATTAAGTCGATGTTGAACTGATTATCTTCATCGCAAATTCATGTCTATATCGCGATTGAACTCCCTGAGATTATCCTTTAACCTGGAATTGATCTAAGCATTGTTTTGGTGAAAATTGTCGATGCGTCGGCTGACATAATCCTTCATTGCGACTCGTTGACCGGCATTGACTTTCATCACCACACATTGACTATTATTGACCTAAGGCTACGTGTTGACCATCATTGCAATGCGTTGATCAGCGTTGACTTTCGTCGTCACACATTGACCAGCATAAACATAGTTTATATTCCTACTTTAACTGGAGTCTATACAGTTTGAGCTCTTAAAGTATTGGAGTGTGTCGGTCCCAAGTATCGAGGCTGCATGACCAACTATTAAAGCTAATTTATCTGCATGTATGGATTTTATCTTGAGGTTGTCGGATTTTAGGAGTTAAAAAGTAGTGTCTTCTCTTAGGACAAAGACGAACTCGATACTGGAGAGGAAGAATTTTATATTCTATCTCTAGTTGTAAAGGAAACTCAAAGTAGGATCTCTACTTCGAGAATTTGAAGAGTTAAACTAAGAGTGGGATCTCCACTCTGAGAATCGAAATGATTTGGATAATCCTAACTGTCGGAAGGTTTGATTACTGAACTAAAGGTAAATTTCTCGTTTATCAAGAGTGAATTATGGTTTTGGCCCTAATTGTAGGAAGGTTTAACTAAGCGGGAATTTGAGGTGACCCTAACTGTAGGAATGTTTGATCACTCAATTTAAAAGTGGACCTCTCGCATGGAAGAAATCGAGAGGAGCTTTTGGTTTTGCCTTAACTGTAGGAAGGTTTGACCAAATTGGGGGTTTGAGCGATCCTAACTATTTAAAGGTTTGATCATTTAATTTGTGGATCTCTCGTTGATGAAAAGAATCGAGAGGGGATTTTGGCTGTGGTCCTAACTTTTTAAAGGTTTTGCCAAGTGAGAGTAAAAGTATAAATCATAGTGCGAGTGTTGACTTGTACGAATCACTCATTAGGGGTTTTCGATGTCAAATGACGAGATCTTAACATGAAGGGGATTTGACAATCACAATAGACCATTCGAATTAAAATTTCTAGTGCTATGTCAGGACTTTAACAGCAGGAGTTTAGTGTTTATCACTTTGTTTGTAATAACTGGGTTATCTTTAAGAATATTACATGTAACATTCTTCCGAGAACTTCCCACTACATGAATTATCCACCCCCAGCTTTCTTTGAGAAGCTGGGTCCAATGAGGAGCACATTATGCTCAATCGCACGTTCGGGTTATCCTTAAGAATATAAGATCATCTAGGAACTTTCCGTCAAAGGTAGGAAACAATTTAGACTCATATATCTATTAGAGTATGCAGGGAGTAGTTTAACCTTATACACCTGTTGGAAGATTAAGAAGTAGTTTATACTCGTATACTCTTTGAAGTCTTGATACAGATTAATTTAGCGTTATGTTGCCAGCTTCAACCAAGATTTGGATGTTATTCTTGAGGGCAAAACAAGCCTTAGTTGGATGAAGGATCCTTCTATGGTACGCACAGTATTTTGGATCCGAAGTATTATTAGCTTCCTCCTGATTTGTGATAGGTGGCAGCTTGATCTTGTTGTTTTCGAGGAGGGACTCAAAAATGGCCGGAACGTCTTTGTCTTTGAAGGAGTACTCTTTTTGGAGTCTTGAATTCGAAGTCTTTTGCTATCTCCGGGGTTGCTGCTGCGATGTCTGATTAACATCAACAGCTGATGCAGGTACCTTCCCCTTACCACTGGAGGCAAAGTTTAATATTGGAGGGTTAGCTGTTGGTTGGCTTCTCTCGGCTTTCTTCCTTCCGAGGAAGCGTTCGGCCTGCTCTGCACGCACCTTCAACTCTCTCTAAGTCTTGGACGGTGCTACTCCCATAACTTCCAAGATATCAATAGACATATTGTTATGACATGTTTGGAGGATGAATTTCTCTGTGATTGGATCTTGGTAATTCATCGTCTTATTTCGGAAGCGCTTGACGAAGTCATCGACTGTCTCTTCGTTTTCCCGTTTCTCCTAAAAAAGCATCCTAATTGATATCTCGATGTCGTCATCAAAGAAATTACCGAGAAATGAGCTTTTCATATCATCCCAGCTATTGACGCTTCTAGGCTTGAGATGGCAGTACCAATCAAAGGTAGCCCCGCGAAGGGTGCCCATGAATGACCGAACTATCAAGGCTACATTGTCAGAAATCATTCCCAAGTGGGACTTGAAGTAGATCAGATGTTGAGTGGGCGGGCCCTCCCCTTCGAACGGCATGAAGTTCATCAGGTTAAACTTCACCGGGTACGTGATCGACTCCCACTCTCACAGGTAAGGACACAGAATACCAGTCTTCTTCACCTCTTGAGCAGACATCAGAGTGCTGATTTTACTCTCGAGGTCTTTCATCTTTTTGTCCTCATCTGTATCATGCTTTGGAGGATTTCTGAGAGGAACAACGTGGCCACCCCCGACATTGTCATCTTCGGTGAGACCTCCCTCAACGTTGTTGTCTTCAGTAGGGCCACCCTTAGTGTTTTGGTCAACGGGAGGGTTACCTGCATCGAGGTGTTCGTCCATGTATGAATTGCCACCTACCCGGTAGGTATTGTTATGATGACCGGATTCATCGATTTGACCTAACAAAGATTGGATCCATCGGTCATGCTCTTCCTTCATCCGCAACATAACCAATTCCATTTCGAACTTAAAGTTCTCCTTCTACTTAGCCAAAGAATCTTTAAGAATCTTGGTTATTTGCTTGGTGTTGATCATAAATGTCTCACGGGATTATCCTGGGCTAGATACCGTATTGTCAGAAGCGACTACAGAGTTAGCATCTGATGCTTCATCATTTGAGGATAATCCTCTATTCATCTTCTGATAGTCCTTACATCTAGTAGTCCCTGCGTGCAGCCAAGTTAGACGATGCAATATGAGGGGGTCTGAACTAGAAGGTTGAGTTAACTTTCCCTTATCAGCCATGTTAATCGTGACTGCAGATTGTTTAGGTTCGACAGCTTCTGTCTGGAGTCGAGACATTAGTTGGGCTATTCCCGAATTGACTCATCTTCCTAGAAAAAAATCAGGACTAGAACCACTTGAAATAATCAGAGACTTTTCCTTATTGACCATGTTGATGGTAACTTTCGGGAGTTCGTCGTCTCGAACGACTGATCTTCTTTTGTGGAAATACCTTGATTTGGGCTTCAACACTTTAGTATAGATCCTCTCGAATACTGTGACCCTCTGTGGAGTGGTCTTATGGCAGCTACATTCTGATAATACTGACCTGATTAACCTCTCACAAGTACAGTGATAGTCTGTATCTGGGGTATTTCTCTTTTGAGACTTACCCCTAGCCTGATAGTATAACTCATCGGCGTTGTGACCGGAGTAACCTATTGGTTGTTTATCAGGTATAACGTCGTCTTCTGTCAGACATATTTTCTTCTGAATAAGCAACACCTTGTTAGCATTTACATGAGTCACACGTTTGGAATCACACCTTTATGAGGGTGAAACCTTAATGGGCTCCTGGCCTTCTGTACGCACCCCCAAGCGGGTGGTTACAAAAGTTGATTTGTTAGGAGGGTGCTTACGACCCCCAGTCGGAATGGTTACTCGGGGTTCCTTCAGCGGTCCCAAGCGTTCCTTAATAGGTACTTTGCCTCGAACTTTGGGTAAAGGACTAAGGCAGTCTTTCAGAGGAATTCTAAATTTGGAGAGATCCACACTATCGTAGGGCTTCACCAGATGTATGGGAGTAGAGGGAGCATGATCTAAAGTTGACGAAGGCTAAATAGTAACTTTGTCTGCTTTTTCCTTAGGCGCTGATTTTACCTTTGGCATCCAAACCCATTTATACTTGGACAATTTCTTAACCGCCTCTTCTTTCTGTATTTTTTGTGCTTTTCACACAAGAATCCAGGCGTGCGCAAGAAGTGCATGGCACTTCTGAATGCGCTCCTCCAGAGTGGAATGGTTCCATTTGACACGAATCTATTCATTAGTAGGTGATTTGGAGAAGAATCTCGAAGCTTCCTGTGGTGATGGTTTAGCTACTTGGCATCTCCTGGACTTCAAATCCGCTTGGTAGCGGAGCCCATCCACTTGCTCTAAAGTCTTAGCAAATTAGCGGGCGAGACGTTGGCGACGCCTTTGACGAGCCCTCTTCGATAAAGTTGGCGCGTCTTCAGTAGTCAACTCCTTAATGGAGACGGTGTCCGGATCTGCGGCTTTGGCTTCATCGGACGCCGACGGATCATTGCGAGGTGCAACTATAGTAGCAGTAGTGGGGAGATCGCCTTCTTGGGTCTTTAAATCAGAAGACCAGTGGATCTTCCGAGAAGAGGAGACCTTCCTGAACTTGCAAGGAGAGACAGATCAGGAGAAGGAGGATACGTACTCCTCGAACTTCTGTTGGTCAAATTCGTATTCGACCTCTTTAGTCATGGGGATCTTAATCGTCGATTATGGCACGACAGTCTTGGCAGCAAGGCTGTTGGGTCCCACTATGGTCGCCAGCTTGTTTTGGTCAAAAATTAATTTCTTTATTGAGGTATTTATTACAACTTTAGTCGTTATAATAAAAACAAAAAGATAGTATTTTTATAAGGCTCTTATACAATGAAAACGAAAAATTACAACTATCGTCAAAGCAAACACAATGGACATTTATCACTCGCTATTTGCGTGAGATCTTTGTCTGTGTCGGAGTTTATTCGTGGACCACCAATGATCAGCTCAAAATGCAGTTTTATTGACTCACGAAGGAGTCAAGAAACTGAAGTAATTATCTCGATAACAGCAAGATAATCACTCTTCTCGAGATCACAACAATAGTGCAATCTCAAGGGAAGAACTGGGTTGCAGATCTGCCGAACTCTCCTTCTTTGTGCTGAAGAATTCGCTGAGATCTACTCCTCTTCTCTGAAATTCGTGGCTCTTCAGTCTCCAATTCAGCAGGGCTTCGCTAAGGCTCGAGAATTCTAGATCTGTGCAAATGAAGGCCCTAGGACTGTATTTATAGGCTTCAGGAGCTATGTTTTCAGATCAGAACAACTGATTCCCTCTTATCTTTAGTTATAACCACTTTACCATGTTCTAGGATAGCTTTAGATCAGTTAGAATAAGATCTCAGTGGTTAATGGGTGAAAACAGCTTTGAAACGTGTTTTTAGGCTGGGAGACACCCGAAGTCTCTCAGCCTTGGCCGAGATACATGGAGTGTCTCGGCCATGACCCAGACAGTTAGATTATCTCTGCTGTTTTATCTCTAACTCTCTCATATGACCTCCAAATGAAATGATTCAAGATGTGTTGGAAAGTTGATGAAGAGATCTATAATTTTTATCATTTAAGCTTCTTCATATTCAAATCGAATCATAGCCAAAATCTCCATTCTTCTCTAGGATACAAACACTGTCTCGGAATTCTGAGGCAGTTTGTACCGTCTTTGGTATTTTATCTTTATCTCTCTCATACGATCTCGGAATGAGTTGATATAAGATATGTTGGAAAGCTAAAGAGGATCTCTACAATTTTGTCTTTTTAGATTCTTCACATTTGAAGTGAATCATGGTTAGAAAAGCTCTATAAAACCTGAGACAGTCCAACTTTCTCGGCCTTGGCCGAGACAGTGCAAGTGTCTCTCTGCTATTTTGCCTCTAACTCTCTCATCCGATCTTGGAATAAAGTTATCCAGGATGCATTAGAAAGCTATTAAAATGATCTATAACCTTCCATTGGTGAGACACCCATGGGATGAGTGAGACATAAGTGACTTTTTATCCTTTGCGGTCGAAACGTTACTCCCGGTCGAGTTGTTTCATCATCATTTGACTGTCTCGTTGACTTGTACACCTGACCAATTTGCTTCATGCATTTGTTAAAGTCAAATAAGATCTTTGACTTGGATAATAACGTTCATTATCTTCTCTCCACCTTGAGTTATGTGTAGTAACCTATATGTAATTTTTAACGCCTACAGCGTAGCGGACTTCTTAAATGAATTTTAGACTGTGGTGCAACAGCTTGCTACAGTGAAAAAGCTTGCTACAGTGCAAACGCTTGCTGTAGTGGATCTCAAGTTCGACAATGAGATCTAAGCTCTTCTACTACTATCTTATCTACCAGATTCATAGGAGAATATGGTGATAGCGGTGAGCAACGCCAATGACAATGACAAGATGGAGCTCGACACGATGATTATGGCAATTCTAGATGAAGAATCTCGTCACAAAGTCTTAGGAGTTGAGGCCTCTAGTAGTGGGAGTGCTCTGCATGTTGAGGCACGAGAGCATGCACAAATGAAGGGTAGGGGATGACGAGGCCGATCAAAGTCTAGAAGGAAGTCTAAAGGGTCGGACCTGTATGGTTACGGTGAAGGGAAGTACTTCAGATATGGAAAGAAGGGTCACTTTGCACAGGACTATAGAGCTTCTTTTCCAGTATCAGCAAGGGATGATCAGGCTAACGGTGCAGCCAATTGTTAGGTCTCATGTTTATGAGCCTACATCTCTAATCTTGTTTTGATGATTTACAAACAATCCCTAACATTGTTTGTCTAGTGTTTGTATTATTGACAAAAACGGTTAGCCTGATCATATCAAATGGAGGATGACGGAATATCAGAGTGAAGCCTTACAATTCAAGTCAAAGATTTAAGATCAAGCTTCATCCTCAAAGTTTACCAAGATGAGCTACATTGAAGATCAATCAAGCTTGGATGAATTAGTTTAGGGTTTATACTTGTGTGTTAATACTTAGAGCTTAATATTATACACACACACACACACACACACACACACACACACACACACACACACACATCATTTTTATTTTATTTGGTTTCAAGTTTAGCCACATAAATATGAAACAAATAGTATAATTTTATATATATATATATATATATATATATATATATATATATATATATATATAGACACACACACACACACACACAAATTGTTTCATGTTTATACATGCTTACGATGATTTTATCAAAATAAAGCTTTAACAAATAAATAAAATCATGTTTATTTGCAATATTATGTGTTTTTATAGATTTAAGATTTGTTTATACTATTTTATATCTTTTATAAAGTTTGTAAATCCATTCAAAAAGTTCTAAAAGTTTGTTTGTCAAAATTTCACGTGTTGTTGAGTTTTCATGTATTTTTGAGTTTTTACAAAATGATGAGTTTTCACAATTAGAAAATACAATTTGAAAAATTCTTTTTGAAACATGTTCATTATTATGTTTATAAACATTTCATAAATTTTTATATTTTTTAGAATATATTTGCTATTTTTAAAGGCACTTCAAAACTCAGATTTCATACATAAACATTGCAAGTGCACGTTCATGAGTCGACTTATAAGATCTGATAAGTAAACTTATGATCTGCTCAGGAATATGCATTTTCTATCTATTGAGTTGACTTACTATTCTAGCAAGTTGACTTATACTAAGTCGACTTATGTCTTCTGTCAAGTCGACTTATGAGCTGTTTTACAGATAGTGTTTTTAAATCACTAAGTCGACTTATTTACACTGACAAGTTGACTTATTACATATGAATCGACTTATACCTATCATAAGTCGACTTATAAACTAGCCGCTACACAGTAACAATTATTTTCCAGATTTTTTGGTTTTTTTGTATTTTATGGGATTTTGTTGGTTTCTTGGGCTGGGTTCTTCTACCCTATATATACCACATTGCATTTATCATTCCTAACTAACTAAGAGAGTTTTTATCAAGTTTTATAAGGGTTTAAAAAGTTTGTTTAAGTTTTGTTTCATGTTTGTGTTGGAGTGAAGAAGTTTTCACAAAGAGGAGGCTATGAATTGGAGAAGTTTTCTAAACTCTATTATCTAGTCTTTTATTCTTGAATTTTCATATTTATATTTGATAGATAAATTTGAGTTTGATTTCACTTTACTCTTTGTTTACACACGCACAACCATATTTAGCTTTTAGTATTTCATACATTGTATAATTTAGGTTGTGGTGAGTGTTATTTAGAGTGTGAGCTTATATTGTGTTCTCATCCATTATAGAGAACGAATCATTGTATTTGAGCTTCATTGTAAGAATTATTTTGTAATACACTAGTATACCGAGAAGAGTGTGTGGTGAGAGGTGGGGTCGGTTTCAAAAGGAGTGGCGTCGGTAGTAAAGCCTAGGGAGAGGTAGTCAATCCGAGCACTTAAAGAAAACGACACGGTCTAGGACCAACACTTAGAGGGTGTAGAGTGTGATTACATTGTAAGTGATTATGAAAGTTTTCGGTGAGCTAGAAAACTAAATTGTGTGAGGTGTAAACGTTTTCGGTTATCGTTGAAACCAGTGTGCTAGTGGAGTTCTCCTCGAGAGTGGGGAGCAGAGACGTAGGTCGAAAGGACCGAACTCCGTAATCATTTCGTTGTGTTTGTGTTTGCATTGGCGTATCTTCTTGTGCTCATTGTTTATCATATATCACCATTGTCTCATTGTTTATTTCGCCCACTATATTGTTTAAATTAGTTTATATATCTTTGCATATATTTTATTGAATATCTCCTTGCAAGAATAAATTAGTTAATAAATTTTTAATTGGTATTAAATTGGATTAGATTAGCATATTACCCTATTCACCCATCTCTAGGGTAATTTCATTTGGTATTAGAGCTAGGTGATCTTTGATTTGTGGCTTAATCGCCTAGAGTTAAAGATCCTCGCTTTGTATTTTTACTAATCTAGTTTTGTGATTTTTAATCTTGCTTGCATAAAATTATATTATGGATATGCATGGTGCACCTTGCTTAGGCTATGATATTAATAGTGCTCCTTTATTCAATGATTTTCCTTATGCTCAATGGATATTTAGATTTAAAATATTTACAAGATCTAAACATATCGATATATTGCAAATTATTGAATGTGCTTATATTATGCCCACATTGGAGAAATCCAAGTGGAGCAATTATGATAAGAAAATGTTTACCATGAACAAGTTATTGTTAGACTTTTTTTTCTTAAAGTATTTAAACCATCTATATCGAACAAACTTGCTCGTTTTGATAGTGCCTATAAATTGTGGAAACATATAGAGGCTGTCAAGGAAACTTGGAGTAGATCCAATGGATTCCGACGGATTCTACTTCAAGTGATTTTGGAGCTTCATCGTACACATGACCAATAGGCGATAGCCCTAGTAAGGTATGTGGTTCCGAATCTAATAATGAACCATCGATTAGTGAACTTGCATGTGAATATAATAAATTAATGAAAGCTAATAGTAAATTATAATATAATTTTAAAATTTAAAAAGTAAGCATGTTATTTTAAAATCCGATCATGAGTTATTAGCATCTAAGTTTGAAACCATTTCCAATGAGAATGTGATCCTTAAAGAAAATAATAAAAAATTAAAATTGGATCATATTGCTTTGACTTCAAATGTTGCTATCTTCACTCATGATAAAAATAATGCCATGTTAGAGGTAGAAAACATGAGAAATGAAATTAATTCTTTTGCTAATAATTATATATGTTCTACTTCTAATTACAATGCTTCTATGCCTAATGATGAGTTGAATAACATTAAGAATCATATTTTATCTTTAGATTCAACTCTTAATACATGCATTATCAACAATAAGAAACTTATGAACCTATGTGCAAAGTCATGTGCAGATTCTTCCAAACCACATACTCACTATGCACATATGTATAGCAAAGTTTATAGATGTTCTATTTGCAGCTATAAAGGCCATCTTGCTAAATTTTGCTATGATGCATAAAAATCCACTAAGTCTAATGTTAATGCTCCTTGTTCATCTCATAACGTTTCTTCATCTCACACTTATACATATTGTCATTCACATGCATATAAAACTCATCCTAAACATGCTAATATATATAAATGTGATATTTGTGGTCGTTTTGGCCATTTGGAAAAATTTTATTTTGATTTACAAAAAGTTTTGTATTTTTCAAATGCTTCTAAAGACCACATAAGTTTAAATGTGATGTTGTGGTAGAGTTGGACATCTTGCAAAATTTTGTTTTGATTTGTAAAAAGCTTTTAATTCGCAAAATGCTCCAAAAGGGCCACGTTTGTTTAATAATGGTTCACATTTACAAAAAGCTTCAAATAAATTAACTTTATTTACAAATGTTCCATGTGCACAACCATAAGGTCAACGCAAATCATTTCAACCGTTTTATTGCACATAATGCAATCGAAAGGGTTATTTGCATAATTATTATTTTGACCGTGTTCGTGCACCACATGTGCCCAAATAAGATCATAACCCAAGGGCTTTGAGCTTTAATGATAGGGGTCACGTCCCTAAATTTACCGTCACAAAAAATATTTGGGTGTCAAAACAAAATTAATTATGTTTACTTCATGTTTTTAGATTTTAGGGTTTCATATTTTATAACAATGTAAATTGATAATATTATTAAAACCTAATTATAGGGGTCACGTCCCTAAATTTACCGTCACAAAAAATATTTGGGTGTCAAAACAAAATTAATTATGTTTACTTCATGTTTTTAGATTTTAGGGTTTCATATTTTATAACAATGTAAATTGATAATATTATTAAAACCTAATTA
>NC_033794.1:96302002-96310938 GCF_001876935.1 Asparagus officinalis
ATATACATACTTTCCTTTCATATCTCTTTTTATTTAGAAAAGTTTGGGATTAAGGCTTTGTTGTTAATGGATCCCTTTTAATTTTTGATCATGAAATATGTATATTGATGTAGACACTATTTAAATATAAAATCAATGTTCGTGTTTCACAAATATAAAAGCAGATAAATGTGTGTGAAAGTTTAATGGAAGTGAATCAAGCTCACTTCTCTATACAAGTAAGATGAGCAATATCTAGACTTGTTGCGCTAACCTTTATGTCTCAATGTGCATTATGAACTTATTTTGACATCTACATTAGCTGATTATTAATGATACTGACTACATGTAGTTTTGAATCTTGATCTGATTGTATACTGATTACCTGGCCTTGGATATAGATTCCACTGTAGAAGTGTGTTTTATTGTTGACTGCATTTAGATTGGGTGTTCAGTGCAGCTGAATAAATCATGATTCATGACATTTTAACTTTCTACAAAATTGGAGTTTGCACGTATGTCTTAGGTTATGCTTGATTGTTGGTAAAGCATGATTCACATATGTGACTTTCGCTCTGACTGTAAAATGACTAAGTGTCCTAAATGATATTTATTCTCAACTTTTATAAGTCATGCATACAAATATTTTTAGGTTCTCCATGACAAGGAAGAGTTTTTATGTTGTGAAGGGAGGTCAATGATGTGGCATTTTTCATAATTGGGAGGAATGCAACTTACTAAGAGGCTTTGATTGAATGGGAGAAGCACACCATCGCTCATGATTCAGCATACAACTCAAGGCCTGTCCAGATACCTGTTTATGTTCAAGAACAAATATTTCCAGAGAGGAATACTCTTGATGAGGAGAAGGGAAAAGTTGTGCAAACTGCTATTTCCTCCATCCATGCTTTTGTATTAGGTTCATTGTTTATAATACTAGTGTTTCTAGTAAGTATCTTTGCAGTATTTGTTGGTTCTTTTATTGCAAAAAGCATGTAATGTGATATGTAAGTTTATTAGAGCTTTAGGGAGAAGAATGCTAGCATATTTTGATTCCATGAATGTAGTAGCATGCAGAGAAATAGCATCTTATTTCCCTGTGAAGTGCACATTGGAAAATCTTTCGTTAAGTTTTTTGAATATAATTGGATGAGTTTGTTCCTGAATTTAAATGGTTGTGTTCATATGTCTGTGCATAGGCATACATTTTATGCATGCTGAAATTATAAGCACAACAGGAGACTCTGCAAATTTACTTGCTATGCACTATTAGCTTTCATAGAATGCAATTTACATTTCCCTCTTAATGTTGTTTGCTATGTACTATTTATTGTTGTTGCTGCTTGAGTAATAAGTACTTGTCCAATAGGGAGAGATAAGGTGGAATAGATGAGTGAGATTGGTGCTGAATTTGCAATAAACCAAGTAATTGTTGGTCTTGAGAAATTTCTGAAGCTAGCAACTTTTCAGGTTGTGCTACGCCAGGTGAAAGGTCTACAGGTTGACCCAACAAATGTGAAAAAGAAGGCTGAGCTTGTGGATGAACCCTCTGATGCTGAGATTTTTTTTTCCAGAATATGTTGAGCTTGTGGATATAAGCAGCAATTATACATTAACAAATGAATAACAAATCAACCAACAAATGAGATTTTTTGCCAATGAGGCATAACAGATCAACCAACACATATGAAGGATATAAGCAACAATTATACATTAAAAATAAAATAACACAACCATATGAAGGATATAAGCAGCAATTCTTATCCTTTAACAACATCTAATTATTGAACACAAAACATTACACCATTCATACATCGATGCTTGTACAACATAAGACTCATTTCAACCACATGAAGATCTCAGATAGCAATTGACATCCACTTATAAAAGCTTAGATAGCAGTGGAACATCCAAGAGACTTATAAAAGCTCATATAGCAATTGAAACTATTTAGGCTTTTCTTCTTCTCCACAAGATTACCGTTCTTCTTCTCCACAACTTGGCCTAGCTGCAAATTTCATGACAAATATATTCACCAAATTAGTGCTATGAAGTTTCATAATGTAAAAATATGTTCACCAAATTGAATTACATGAATGCTAATTGAATTAGTGCTATGAAGGTTCCAAGAATAAAATAAATTTGTTTACACAAGTAATTAGCAAGAATACCTTGGCAAGTTGACTTTACTCTGTACCACAAATGCAAGGAAGAAAAACATAAAAATGACATAAGCGCAACAATTTGATCTTAAAAGTCCTAAATGTTGAATATGTCAAAAAGTAAGTAGAGTGTTTAGGTGTTCTGAAAAACAAATGTGCCAATGCAAGGCTGAATTTGAAGAACGATGAAATGACCCTAGCAAGTCATTGATTTGAACCATTATAAGGGTAATTCTCAGCAAAAGAAATTAATTATCTCAATGACATTCAAGTGGGTTGGATTAATTCTTTAACAGTAGTTTAGGATCTGATCCCATCCATCTTAATTAAATGGAAGTCACAGGACCAGTGATGTAAATAAAAACATTGCAGACTGTGACCGATCTAAGTGTATATTAGTTTGTTATCTCGTTGTCAACAGATTGCATTCAAATATGACCTAAGGGCATCTCCAACCCTTTGCCTCAAAATGGTGCAAATTTTGCACCAAAATGGTGCAAAAGTCACATCTAACAGTAATTCATCTTCAACCAGTAATTCATCTCCAACCCACTGCACCATTTTTTGCACCAAAAAAGAATATTCTCAGTATCTTTCTTTTTATCTACTTTTATATGATTATTTTTTATTCCCTATATTTTTAACTATTTCAACAATTAACCCCACATATCAAATTTTATTTTTTCACATATTTTCCAAACAAAATGATTTATTATTTAAAAATTAAACAAATAAAACAATAAAATATTATTTTATTAATTAAAATAACTTGATTGCTAAAATATTATATTTTTATTATTGATATTGCCAAAATATTACATTCAAGAACACAACAGGAAATAAAATACAAGGAAATAATTAAACATTAACAACAATGTAAAAATTACAAATTTAGTATGCACTTAACTATCTGAATTAGTGTATTCCTCCCATAGATGATCTATCAATGCATTACGAAGCGCAATATGGGCATCTTTATCCTTGATTTGTCTGTAACGTGTAATAAATTGAGTAAATCTTGTAGTTTCATCTGCTACCATATCAACTTCTGGTGTTGGTGCTTCCCTCACTTCTTGAATTGGTGCATAAAGATCACGTTCATCCTCGATTATCATATTGTGCATAATAATGCATGCAGTCATTATGTCATGTAATACATGTTTTTTCCAAAAACGTGCTGATCCTGCCACGATTGCAAATCGTGATTGGAGAACTCCGAACGCACGTTCTACATCTTTTCTACATGCTTCCTGTTTCATGGCAAAATATTTTTTCTTCCTACCTTGTGGCTGTTGGATTGTTTGTACAATAGTAGCCCATTTCGGATATATACCATCAGCTAAATAATAACCCATATTATACTCTTTTCCTTGAATAACATAGTGAGCGGGAGGAGCAATACCTTGAGCTAGGTTAGAGAAAAGATTAGATGACTCCAGCACATTGATATCATTATTGGTGCCTGGCATACCAAAATATGCGTGCCATATCCAAAGATCATAATCTGCCACAGCTTCGAGGATAATAGTTGGTGACCCACTACGTCCTGTGTATTGCCCAGACCATGCTGTTGGACAATTTTTCCATTTCCAATGCATACAATCAAGACTTCCTAACATTCCTGGAAAACCACGTTTTTTTCCAATATAGAGTAGCCTAGCAATATCGTTAGCGTTAGGTGTTCGTAGATACCGCTCTGCGAATATTTCCACCATAGCACGACAAAATTTTGTCATACTTTCAATTGCTGTTGACTCACCTATTTTAACGTATTCGTCCGTAGCATCAGCTGGTAGACCGTATGCCAACATGCGAAAAACAGCTGTTACTTTCTGTAACGGTGATAATCCCATTCTACCAAGTCCATCACTTCGTTGTTGGAAGTAATAGTCATGATCTTTCACTGCATCAACAATACGAAGGAACAAACTTCTTGACATCCGATATCGACGACGAAACATATCTTCTCCAAAACGTGGATTATCGGCAAAGTAATCTATGACCAAATTCTGATGCGCATTTTCTCGATCGCGGTTGATCACTGCATGACCAGGAATCGAGCCACCATGGATCGGTTGGTAGTTGTGTTGACGTAAATTGTTAACGAGGATCATGTTGTTGTTGATGTACTCACAAATTACTTCTTCGGTTTCATCAATCTCTGCAATGATATTGGACAGAAAATTATCATCATCCGAAGATGAAGATGATGATAAGTATGATGGACCTCCAACATCGAAATTCATTTTTGAAGTAAGAAAAGAATGACTGAAGTATGCAGAAATGGAGAATAATAATTTTAACACAACAACGAGTAATTGTGTGGATGTACCTAATCTAGTATGCTATTTATAAAACTTTGCTTAGCTGTATACATTGAACAATGTGTAAAGTTGAGCTGATTTTAGGAAATGCTTTCCAGCTGTTATCAATTTGTCACAAAATTCAAATTTGCTTTTAGCTGTATACGTTGGACAATGTGTAAAGCTGACCTGATTTCAAAAATTGATTCCCACTCGTACAAAGCTTTCACACAATTCAAGGAGAGCTGAGCTGTGTATACGTTGGACAATGTGTAAAGCTGACCTGATTTTAAAAATTGATTCCCACTCGTACAAAGCTTTCACACAATTCAAGGAGAGCTGAGCTGTGTATACGTTGGACAATGTGTAAAGCTGACCTGATTTCAAAAATTGATTCCCACTCGTACAAAGCTTTCACACAATTCAAGGAGAGCTGAGCTGTGTATACGTTGGACAATGTGTAAAGCTGACCTGATTTTAAAAATTGATTCCCACTCGTACAAAGCTTTCACACAATTCAAGGAGAGCTGAGCTGTGTATACGTTGGACAATGTGTAAAGCTGACCTGATTTCAAAAATTGATTCCCACTCGTACAAAGCTTTCACACAATTCAAGGAGAGCTGAGCTGTGTATACGTTGGACAATGTGTAAAGCTGACCTGATTTTAAAAATTGATTCCCACTCGTACAAAGCTTTCACACAATTCAAGGAGAGCTGAGCTGTGTATACGTTGGACAATGTGTAAAGCTGACCTGATTTCAAAAATTGATTCCCACTCGTACAAAGCTTTCACACAATTCAAGGAGAGCTGAGCTGTGTATACGTTGGACAATGTGTAAAGCTGACCTGATTTTAAAAATTGATTCCCACTCGTACAAAGCTTTCACACAATTCAAGGAGAGCTGAGCTGTGTATACGTTGGACAATGTGTAAAGCTGACCTGATTTCAAAAATTGATTCCCACTCGTACAAAGCTTTCACACAATTCAAGGAGAGCTGAGCTGTGTATACGTTGGACAATGTGTAAAGCTGACCTGATTTTAAAAATTGATTCCCACTCGTACAAAGCTTTCACACAATTCAAGGAGAGCTGAGCTGTGTATACGTTGGACAATGTGTAAAGCTGACCTGATTTCAAAAATTGATTCCCACTCGTACAAAGCTTTCACACAATTCAAGGAGAGCTGAGCTGTGTATACGTTGGACAATGTGTAAAGCTGACCTGATTTTAAAAATTGATTCCCACTCGTACAAAGCTTTCACACAATTCAAGGAGAGCTGAGCTGTGTATACGTTGGACAATGTGTAAAGCTGACCTGATTTCAAAAATTGATTCCCACTCGTACAAAGCTTTCACACAATTCAAGGAGAGCTGAGCTGTGTATACGTTGGACAATGTGTAAAGCTGACCTGATTTTAAAAATTGATTCCCACTCGTACAAAGCTTTCACACAATTCAAGGAGAGCTGAGCTGTGTATACGTTGGACAATGTGTAAAGCTGACCTGATTTCAAAAATTGATTCCCACTCGTACAAAGCTTTCACACAATTCAAGGAGAGCTGAGCTGTGTATATGTTGGACAATGTGTAAAGCTGACCTGATTTTAAAAATTGATTCCCACTCGTACAAAGCTTTCACACAATTCAAGGAGAGCTGAGCTGTGTATACGTTGGACAATGTGTAAAGCTGACCTGATTTCAAAAATTGATTCCCACTCGTACAAAGCTTTCACACAATTCAAGGAGAGCTGAGCTGTGTATACGTTGGACAATGTGTAAAGCTGACCTGATTTCAAAAATTGATTCCCACTCGTACAAAGCTTTCACACAATTCAAGGAGAGCTGAGCTGTGTATACGTTGGACAATGTGTAAAGCTGACCTGATTTCAAAAATTGATTCCCACTCGTACAAAGCTTTCACACAATTCAAGGAGAGCTGAGCTGTGTATACGTTGGACAATGTGTAAAGCTGATCTGATTTCAAAAATTGATTCCGACTCGTACAAAGCTTTCACACAATTCAAGGAGAGCTGAGCTGTGTATACGTTGGACAATGTGTAAAGCTGATCTGATTTCAAAAATTGATTCCGACTCGTACAAAGCTTTCACACAATTCAAGGAGAGCTGAGCTTTGTATACGTTGGACAATGTGTAAAGCTGACCTGATTTCAAAAATTGATTCCCACCGACAACGTTGGATAATGTGTAAAGCTGATCAGTTTGTACAAAATGATTCAATTTCAAATGTTGACCACCGACAAATTCAAACCAACCGCAAATTCAAATTCAAATTCAAATTCAAATTCAAACAAAAAAAACAAATTTGGATTGGCTATAAATAATATTCACGAGTTCTACTTCAAATCACCCAATTCGAAGTATTTCTGATCTCCAAACCAACCACTTTTTACAAAAAAATGTCTGTTCGATCAACTGGGTACACGGTTACTGAAGATGTGCTCCTTTGTCAAGTATTCTTGGATATTTCTCAAGACCCTATTATCAGTAGAAACCAGTCTCAGGATGCATTTTGGTCTCGTGTGGAGGACAGATACAATGAACTTCGAGACCAAAATTCTGATGTGCGTACGAGCCGATCAATTCGTTCTCGAATGGAAATTATAAGTAATGAAGTAAGGAAATTGAATGCGTGCTTGAGACAAGTAGAGAATCTGAATCCAAGTGGTGCTTCAGATGAAGATATTGTAAGTATTCTATTAATTATCGTTTGAATTTTATTATTATTGTTGAAATACATAACTTGATGTTCACTATAATTTACAGTTAGTTCGAGCAAAGATGTTATTTATGCAAGAACCGAAGTACAAAAAAGGTTTCAAATTTGATCATGTCTGGAATATGGTTAAAAATTTCGAAAAATTCAAAGATGATGTCCCCACAGCAAGACAAGTTGGTCGAAGACAATCCCAAAGTGTGAACTTCGACTCGTCACAATCAGATAATCCCACTCCGGAATCTCCTATATCAACATCTCCTGGATTGTCATCATTTACTCCATCTGAACGACCTATTGGGGTAAAAAAAGCTAAATTGAAAAGGAAAAATGATGATCATGAGTCAAGTGTAGTGGACTCCATCGAGACCTCCAACAATCGACTTATAGACAGGTTAGACAAGGCGAGCTTGGACAGGCAAGAAGCATTTGATATCGAACGAGAAAAGATAGCCATGAAAAAAGATAGAGATGAATGGAAAATTATAATGAAAGATTTGAATTCCATTGCTGATCCAAACGTGCGTGAGTACGTTCGAGCTCAACAGATTAAAATAATACAAAAAAGAAATCAACAAGAACAAGGGTCTGCTTCTAATTTTGGCAATTATTTTAATGATATTGGACACTCTGGCCCCGATCTACCAGATTATTGAGAGTTGCTTGTCCATCTTAAGTAACGTCACCATGTTTAGTTTGTATTTTATGTTTTATTTTAATGAAGTTTTATATTATGTGTGTCAGTTTTTATATGTTATGTATTTCAGATATGTAATTTATATTTGAATTATGTATTATGATTGCTCTTTAATGAAGTTTTATATTATGTATGTCTAGATTTTAATATTGTTGAATGTAATTTATGGATATTGTTTTTTTTTTCAAAATTTTGCAACAGCAAATTAAAAATAATAGAGGGAAAATATTATACATGTGATGATGACAAGCGGGCAACAAGCTGCGCCGCTAATCCTTTCTGAATTGCAAAACCCAACCGACGAAACACGTAGTCAGCTGATCCTGCTGTAGCCACATTCCTATTCATAAATTTTTGTACCCTCCTGAGGAACTCCGCCGCTAATCCTGCTGTAGCCACATTCCTATTCAAAATTTAATAATGTCTGTTAAATTTTAGCATTTTTTTAATTTAAAAAAACCATAATTTATTTTGTCCACATTATACAATTGGGGTGAAATTATAAAATTTAAATATTATTAGGGTTGTTTTATATATTTAATGAAACAATTGGGGACAAATTGTAAATATATAAAAGTATGAGGTTTAAAAAAAAATTGAAAAAAATAAATAAAAAAAAAACAGTAATGGGGGATGAACAGTGCGACGCCAAATATAACGTCGCGCTGTTCATCCCCGTCAAAATGCGGCAACAAATGCCGCTCGATTGGAGCTCCCACGCAGCGGCATTTTCCCTTTTCGCCTCAAAATGCCGCTGCGTTGGAGATGGTCTAAGCTCTACAACAAGGTATCAGTAAATATTACAAAGCCACATCAGATTCTAATCCGAAAACAAAAATATAATAGTATAAAAAATGGGAAAGAAAAATATGGATAAAAAATTGAAGAATAAATTACCCGAGAAGCAATGGAGTTCTCCGGATCTGATTGCTGGCAGAGGGCTTAATGGCGGAGGATTGGAGGAGTAGCGGAGTTGGAGTTGGCAGGATAAGTTGGTCGGCGACGTTACAAATTAGCGGCGTTGCAAATCGGCGGGGTTGGTCGGCGACGTTGCAAATTG
>NC_033794.1:96310963-96311310 GCF_001876935.1 Asparagus officinalis
GCTCCGCTGGCGGATCGAGAGAGAGGGAGGGAGATAGCTTCAAGAGGATTTGAGAGATCTAGATCTGGTTTTGGGATAGGCTTTTGGTGAGGAGGAAATCACGGGGCTTGATTTGTGAGCTGTTGGAGGGGGCTCTTTGTAAAATGTCTGGCTTTTTTCATATAACACTGGATGAACCAAAGGACCGCTACATTTTTTCAAAAAGGACCCTACAGCTCGCGGGGAGGGCCGAATACGTACGCATTTATGTGTAGGAGAAACGGACTGTATATATATATATATGTATATGAATATATATATCTACATATATATACATATATATATATATATATATATATATATATATA
>NC_033794.1:96311868-96396583 GCF_001876935.1 Asparagus officinalis
ATACATTGTTGAAAGTTTAAAAAAAAATGATTTATTTTTGGATCTTTTAAACCATAGTTCATGATTCTTATGTGGTTTGTAGCTTTGGTTTGAACTATGTGTTTTGCACTTTTGGCTTGTTTAGTTTGATTTAAGTATGTATCTCTTTTGATGTTAAGAATGAGATCATTGTAAAACACTTTTATGATGATATTTATGTGTTTTATAACATTTTCTTTTATGTGGTTGGTGATTTATGTATTCAATGTGTTTGAAACTTCAAATCACTAATATTTCATGTTTAAATGATTTTCATTTGGATTTTCAATTGAACTTTCATAAATTTTATGATTTTCATGATTTGTTTTTCATTTAAAAATATCTTTTCTTGATTTTCTTTCCTTGTCCCCTACATATAAGCATATAATTTTCTTTCATGGACCATCTTTTTGTATGACACCTTTTTTGATTCTCATTTGGTTTCTATTAGGGGCAAGAATGATAATTTTGTTTTGTATATATACATCTTGAGATCTTTACAAACCCTTTTATTATGATATATATATACATATGTGTTATTTTAGTTTCTTTGAATGTGAGTTGTCATATTTTTATATCTATGCTCACAAACTTTTGCCTTATAATTTTTTTATGTATTAATGCATTTTGATAGGGGGAGCCTTCCCTATCTCTTTTTGTATTTATACTCACTGTGCCCTATTGATAGGGAGAGCTTTCGCTCTCTATTATTATTATTTTCCCCATTTTGATATTGACAAAGGGGGAGAAACAAGTGGATTGTGAGTATATTTATGAGTATTGAGTTTTATTGTATAATTTATGTATTCCTTGTGTAGATTGTTTGTTATAAAAAAAGGGGATATTGTTAGGTCTCATGTTTATGAGCCTACATCTCTAATCTTATTTTGATGATTTAAAAATAATCCCTAACATTGTTTGTCTAGTGTTTGTATTTATTTATTAGGTATTCTAGGCAAACAACGGAGTTGGAGGTTGGATGGAATCGAGCTTCACGATCATATCAAATGGAGGATGGAGGAATATCGGAGTGAAGCTTTACAATTCAAGTCAAAGATTCAAAATCAAGCTTCATCTATAAAGTTTACCAAGATGAGCTACATTGAAGATCAATCAAGCTTGGGTGAATTCGTTTAGGGTTATGTGTTAATGCTTAGAGCTCAATATTACACACACACACACACACACACACACACACACACACACACACACACCTATAAAGTTTACCAAGATGAGCTACATTGAAGATCAATCAAGCTTGGGTGAATTCGTTTAGGGTTATGTGTTAATGCTTAGAGCTCAATATTACACACACACACACACACACACACACACACACACACACACACACACGCACACACACACACACACACACAGTTTTCGTTTCATTTTCTTTCAAGTTTAGCCACATAAATATGAAACAAATGGATATAGTTATATATATACACAAATTGTTATATGTTTATACATGCTTACAATGATTTCATCAAAATAAAGCTTAAAATATAAATGAAATCTTGTTTATTTGCAATACTATGTCTTTACAAATTTAAGACTTGTTTATACTATTTTATATCTTTTATAAAGTCTCTAAATCTATTCAAAAAGTTTCAAAAGTTTGTTTGTCAAAATTTATGTGTTGTTGAGTTTTCATGTATTTGTGAGTTTTTACAAAATGATGAGTTTTCGCAAAATGATGAGTTTTCACAATTGGGAAATACAATTTGAATTTTTTTGTAACATGTTCATTATCATGTTTATAAATATTTCTCAAAATTTTATATTTTTTAGAATTTATTTGCTGTTTTGCAGATAGTGTTTTTAATCCGCTAAGTCGACTTATTTACACTGACAAGTCGACTTATTACATATGAGTCGACCTATACCTATCATATGTCGACTTATAAACTAGCCATTGCACAGTAACGACTATTTTCCAGATTTTGCTGTTTTTTGTTTTTTTGTGTGATTTTGTTGGTTTCTTGGGCTGGGTTCTTCTACCCTATATATACCCCATTTTATTTATCATTCCTAACCAACTAAGAGAGTTTTTATCAAGTTTTACAAGAGTTTAAAAAGTTTATTTAAGTTTTGTTTCATGTTTTTGTTAGAGTGAAGAAGTTTTCACGAAGAGGAGGCTTGCAATTTTGTTTGAGAAATTCTTCCTCATTCTCTCTTCTACATCTCTTGGTGAATTGGAGAAGTTTTCTAAACTCTATTACTAGCCTTTTATTCTTGAATTTTCATATTTATATTTGCTAGATAAATTTGAGTTTGATTTCACTTTACTCTTTGTTTACACACACACAACCATATTGAGCTTTTAGTATTTCATGCATTGTATAACTTAGGTTGTGGTGAGTGTTACTTAGAGTGTCGGCTTATATTGTGTTCTCATCCATTGTAGAGAACAAATCATTATATTTAAGCTTCATTGTGAGAATCACTTTGTAATACACTAGTACACCGAGAGGAGTGTGTGGTGAGAGACGGGATTGGTTCCAAAAGGAGTGGCGTCGGTAGTAAAGCCTAGGGAGAGGTAGTAAAACCGAGCACTTGAGGAAGGCGACGTGGGCTAGGGCCAACACTTAGAGGGTATAGAGTGTGATTACATTGTGAGTGATTATGAAAGTTTTTGGTGAGCTAGAAAACAAAATTGTGTGAGATGTAAACGTTTTCGATTATCGTTGAAAACCGGTGTGATAGTGGAGTTCTCCTCGAGAGTGGGGAGCAGAGATGTAGGTCGGAAGGACCGAACTCCGTAATCATTTCGTTGTGTTTGTGTTTGCATTGGCATATCTTCTTGTGCTCATTGTTTATCATATATCGCCATTGTCTTATTATTTATTTTGCCCACTATATTGTTTACATTAGTTTGTATATCCTTGCATATATCTCATTGAATATCTCCTTGCAAGAATAAATTAGTTAATAAGTTTTTAATTGGTATTAAATCAGATTAGATTAGCATATTACCCTATTCACCCCCTCTAGGGTAATTTTATTTGGTATCAGAGCTTGGTGCTCTTTGATTTGTGGCTTAATCGCCTATAGTCAAAGATCCTCGCTTTGTATTTTTGCTAATGTAGTTTTGTGATTTTTTAACTTACTTGCATAAAATTATATTATGGATATGAATGGTGCACCTTGTTTAGGCTATGATATTAATAGTGTTCCTTTATTCAATGATTTTCCTTATACTCAATGGATGTTTAGATTTAAAATATTTGTAAGATCTAAATATATTGATATATGGAAAATTATTGAATGTTCTTACATTGTGCCCACATTAGAGAAATCCAAGTGGAGCAATCATGAAAAGAAAATGATTATCATTAACAAGTTATTGTTAGACTTTTTGCTTAAAGCATTTGAACCATCTATATTATAGGCGGTAAAAATTACCTTTGCAGATAAACCTGAAATCTGCCTGCGTATTCGGGTCGCCCACGCAACATGAAAACTAGGCTCACCCGTGTGCTTGACTCGCTAGCACGAGCCAAGACCACGCAATCACCATATTCACCCACGCAGCTGGCGATCCACCAGGCGACCAGAAACTCGTCTGTACACTTGACTTGCCTGCACGGGTTAAGTTTACTAAAGAGCCGAACCCGCCTACGTGCCTAGACGATCAGCCAAGCGATCAATGTTCTTACCATAGACTCGCCAGGGTACTCGGTGGCTACAATATCACATCCAGGGATGGGCCTTCCCATTTCCCATGACGTGAAGGGAAGGAGCACAGTACTCCGAGCCTATCAAGCGGCCGTCCATAGTACGAATGACCAATCAAATCTATGCAATCGCCAAACTCTCCTGCATGCTTGACTCGCCCGCACGAGTTAAGATCATCCAAGTGACTAAAATTCGCTTGCTTACTCGACTTGCCTGCACGAGTCAAGAGCTGAATTTGCCCGCGATAGATGAACTCGCCGAATTCGCCAGAGTACCTGGCGGCCGCAATATCACGTCCAGGGATGAGCCTTCCCACTTCCCATGACGTGAAGGGAAGGAGCACAGTACTCCGAGCCCATCAAGCGGTCGTCCACAGTACGAGCGACCAATCGGATCCATGGTGTCGCTACACTCGCCCGCACGCTCGACTCGCCCGCACGCGAGCGACCAATCGGATCCATGGTGTCGCTACACTCGCCCGCACGCTCGACTCGCCCGCACGCTCGACTCGCCCGCACGAGTTAGGTTTACCCATGAGCTGAACTCACCTACACAAGTCAAGAGCCAAATTCGTTCACAATCAACAAACTCACCTAACTCGCTAGAGTACCTGGCGGCTGCTACATCACGTACATGAATGGGTCTTCCCGTTTCCCACGATGTGAAGGAGAGAAGTACAGTGCTCCGAGCCCATCAAATGGCCGCTCATGGTACAAGTGAGAAGTATAGTATCTCCCAACAGTACATGATCACATTCCATGATTCAAGGGAGCGACCATGCCGTCTCTCCCCTATTTAAGGGCCTCCCCTGGCTACAGGAGAGAGGTTCACAGTTAATTAAGTAATTCAATTAGTTAGCTAGACCATTAGCTCTTAACTCTTGACTGAGTTGAGGACGAGCTCTTTGCATGATCCTTGCACTGTAGCACCTTCTCCTATCTTCAGGCCCTGACCGCCACTGAACTTGGAAACTCAAACTCGACCAGCACGAGCTTCTACTGCATACTACAGCTCACCAATGACCTAGATCAAATCGTCCAAGGGAAGCAGACTCGGTGCGAGAACCGAGCGAGGCGTCCTATCGCTACCAAAGTCCCCACGATAAACAAGGAGGGCCTTTCCTTCGCTTTTGTTATAATTTCGATTCATTAGTATGTAATAAGCTATTCTTATCAATACAAACGAAACCCTCATTTTGAAAAATCAAAATATACATCTATAGAAGATGGCAACCATAGTGGGAGAAACTATTTCCTCAACCGAAATGGTGGTAGCACAGTTCGACAGGGTTGCTGTCAGGATGACCGTGGAATCCCTAGAAATCAAGTTCGACCAAGCCAAGTATGAAGAGTACTTGTCTTCCTCCTCTTCTGGTGGCAATGCATCTCGCAAACGCTACGGAGTTGTGCGTAGAGACCAACCTCAAACGGTCAAAGCCTCCACGCCTGAGGACTCTATTCGAGTCATGCCAGGGGAGCCTATTCCCCCCGAATTGATCGAGGCCAAGCCAGAGGTCAAGAGCACGGGGCAAAAGGCTGTCACATGGGTCACCAAACGACCTTCGTAGACCCCTGCTCAGGAAAAGATGGTGGTTCATCTTGGCGCAGACTACGTCGTCACGGTCCGCACAGATGCTCCTCTCTCTAGAAGAACCCGCCAGCGGCGAAGACAGGTCCTCGCCCAACAGGGGGTCCAAACCTTCACATCATATGATTGTCTGAATTATTATTTAGGTCTAAAAAGTACAAGACGGAGGAGCAACCTTCCCAACGCTAGAGGGCTCACTAAATCAGGCAAACCCTCGCGTTCAGGCGGGCTTCACTCTGACCGTAATATCCTTCGTTTTAGTAGGTCTGGTATTGCTGACAAACTGGGCCACTCAGGCGAACAAATCCAAACGGGCAAGCCTACCCACTCAAGTGGATTTCATTTCTCGGGTCACATCCCTAAGGTGAACGGACTACCCAGAGCAGGCGAGCCTACCCGAGCAGGCGAGCCCTCAAAATCAGGCGAGCCCCTGAAATCAGGCGAGCCCCTAAAATCAGGCGAGCCCCTGAAATCAGGCGAGCCCCTGAAATCAGGCGAGCCTCACCGAGTCCACTCGATGGGTAAGCATTGCTAGTGAATGGGCCTTAACGACAAAGGCAAAGCAGTAGGCGGTACCTCACAAACTCGCCTACATGAACAAAGGGTCGAAGTTCGCCAGCAGGCAAGAACTCGCCTGAGCGTGAAGACTCGCAGGTTAAGGCAAACTCGCCTAACTCCAACACCTAACCATTCCACCCAGTTCACGCAGGAGAGTTCATCCAAACCTCTCTCATGTGATCACTCGGTTGGCCCCTCTGATGCTGGGGGTTGTCGCCAACCACCCACGGAAGATCTCCGGAGTTACCTAACTCACAAACGCACCATACATGAGGCGAATTCTTAATGTCACTGCGAAAGGCTTATCCAAACAGTACTCACCAAATGTCAGTGTGTAGGAATGGCGAAACATTCGGTGTTCGAAAGGCTCACTCAGCGCCCTTCCCAATCGAGATCTTCTTGTCAAAGGTGTAGCCACCAAAGAAGGCACGCCGTCGACAATTTAGAACTCTCGTCTGCTACTATTAACATGACGGGGAAGGGTAAAAGTGTACTTTTAGATCCTCCAGACTTGGACTCCTTCCTGGGGCCCAGTCACCCGCTGGTTCAACACGAGAGTAACGGTATATTCCTACACACCCGCAGTCGTACGAGAGTAAATATCCCGCTCGACTACGCTCTCCTAGCACCCCCTTTTAGGGGTGAAGAGGAAGTTTGCTCAGCGGCGGCCATGTCTCAGACATCGTACTCGAGTCACGGTGGCTCGACAAGGGTGCACATGGCTGAAACCTCGAGTGATCAGACGATCACTCAAAAGTTTGAAGAACATCAGATCGCCATCGAGTCCATAAGAGACATGTTGGAGCAACTTGTGAACAAAAAGAAGAAAAAGAAGGTCACGCGTACCCCCACGGAGACCGGTGGGAGGCAAGGAATGGGAACCTACTCCTAATCAGACGACTGAACATGAGGATAATGCTAAACTCCTGTTGGATCACTCTTCAAAGTTGTCAGCGGGAACGTCGCGCTCAGGGGGTACCACCCGGGACAAGAGATTCGACGAGTTCCAAAGCCAACTCAATGCCTTAAAGCTCCAAAAAAACATGAACAAACTGGGGGTGGTCAGGCCATACCCTATTGAGTGGGACACGATCCCTTACACGGCAAAATTCAAACCCATCAGTTTGGTACAATTTGATGGTAAGGGCTCCCCTTCACAGCATATCTACTACTTTATGGCTCAGACCGGATTCCTCACTGGGAATGACACCATCCTCACCCGGCTATTCATCGGCACCCTCAAAGGTGTAGCCTTTGAATAGTTCCACAAGTTGGAACCAGGCTCTATTAAGTCATGGGCTGATGCAGAAAGACTTTTCTTAGCCCGTTTCTTCGATGGTGATACCAAGGTGTCAATGGTAACCCTCCTAGCTGAGAAGCAAAAGAAGCCAGAGTCAGTCAATGACTTCGTAAAGAGGTTCAGGAACCGATCAGTTCATTGCCGAGACCAAGTCTCCGAAGTGACGCTGATTGAGATGTGCGACAACAACCTTTCAATCCATATTCTGTCCAAGGTTGGCGTGGTAGAAACCCGAATCTGGAAAGAACTCATTTGCCAGGGCGAACAGGTCGAGAATAAGATCAAGAGACTCGAGGCCGAGGAGTCTCACCCCAAAAAGGGAGTTGCAGAATTGAGCACACCGAAGAATCCCCCTCGAGCGAGAGGAAAGGAGATCATGGCCGTTGACTCCGCTCCGGTGCCCAAATCAGCCCAAAGGCCAAAAACCTAGGCCGTTCGAACAACGTCCTTTGAGGCAATACGACTTAGGGAAGACCAGGTGGTGGCAACTCTCGACACGCTCCTTAAGAGCAATAGGATTAAGCTGTCATAAGTAACCAAGCCTGAGGAGGTGAACAAAACCAATGAACCAGGCTACTACGCGTACCACAGGTTCCTTAGCCACCATACTTCCAAATGCTATATCCTCAAGGATAAGCTTCAAGCCCTATACGATGCGAGGATTCTAAAAAAGGAGAAGGTACAGAAGTAGGTGACCACAAATATGATCACTCTGAGTTTTGGGAAAGATCTCTTGGAGGTTCAAGCACCGGCGACGGTAGTTCCTATCCCTGAGACAATGTTGAAGATAACTAATGATGACCCTCACAATCAACAAGGAAAAGGTTTAGTATCCCAAACCTTACCGTCAGGGTAAGTGATATGGGTCCATCCAGACCTTCTCGGCGATGAGCAATGGACCTCAAAGCCTTTGAGGAAGACCAAGGGTAAACCTTGCAACGCCGTATACGCTATCCCAGATGAAGGCAAAATGATAGTAGCCACCCTCACCGACTCAGATGAGGACGTAGCCGTCCTAGCCACCAGAGCAGGGAGAGAATTCGCCAAGAATTACCCTACCAGGGCGGAGGAGCCGGCGGGACCCTCCAGGCGGCTACCTATAGAGATCCCTCCAAATCCTGAAGGGTCTAGCTCGAGTAATCAGCATTTTAGGTTCAATGTACTCACACAGCTGAAGATCATTCCAGCCAGAATCACTATGTACGAACTCCTGTGTCTGTCTAGACCTACTCGGGAAGCTCTACAAGAGGCATTGGCCGACTAAGAGGTTTTCGCCACGCATTTCTCGTCCATAAGGGAAGAAGACATGGGGAAGGAGTGTCTACAATGCTGTCAGGCCTCCGAACAGTGGGTCCCCTACATCACATTCACCCCTGAGGACTGTTGGCCTTCTTATTTTGATGATGTTTAACAAACAATTTACCACTAATGTTGTTTGTCTAGTATTTGTGTGTTAAGTACTCTAAGCTCAATTATCTATACACACACATTTTATTAGTTTCCTTGTATATATATGTAATCACATATATATACAACACAAGTTTTGGTTTTCATGTTTATAAATATGAAATTACATGTTTCATATTTATTATTGTGATTTGGTTTATCTACATAGATATGAAACAAATATATTTTCATATACATACTCATAGGTTTCATTTTCTATTGTATTTGTGAAAATATTGTATTCTTAGTTTGTAGACTTTAATATCAGTTTATACATGTTTTACTAAGTCTATAAAAATATTTTACAAAGTTTCAAAAGTTGGTTTATGTCAAAACATCAAAATTCAAGTATCTCATATTTTCATGTTTTGGACTATTTTGTAAAATAATGATATTTTTCATTTGGGAGGTCCTTTCTGATAACCAGTCGCTGTAGCATGTTTATTATCATATCTATAATCATTCCCTAAAGTTTTACATTTTAGAATTTATTTGATATTTTTAAACAGCGTTTTAAAATCAGCAAAACAGTTTTCAGCATTTATTTTCATGTATCAGATTTCGGTCGACCGATCCGGTCGACCGCTCATATTTTCAGCCGTCAGTGCGCACCAGAGAGTTGGATGGTTGACCGATGCGGTCGACTGAAAGCTCCATCGGTCGACCGCACCGCTCGACCGACGATGGTCCAGATTGTTTCTTTGGGTTTTTGCTCTCCGTCGGTCGACCGATAGAATTTCCGGTCGACCACCTATATTACCGTTGCTTTCCCAACGGCTATTTCCTGAGCTGATTTGCTAGGGCTGTTTTTGTCTTTTGTTTGGGGTTTTGGCTGAGTTTTGGAGTGGGTATAAATACCCCATTGCTGTCATCTTTCAAAAAAGATAAGAGAATGGTTTAAAAGATTTTAACAAGGGTTTAAACTTGTTTAGTATTTGTTTAAGTTTGTTTAAGAAGCTTTTAAGCATTTGAGTGTTTCGGTTTTGTGAATCAATTCCATAAGAGCTTGAGGAGATCATCTATTAAAGTTTGAGCTTCCAACTATTCTCCCTCCAGCTCTTGATCTATTGAGAAGTTTTCTAAACTCTATTTCTAGTTCTTTTATATATTTGATTATCATTGAGCTAGTGTTCATATTGAGTTTAGTTGATTTTATTATCTCTTTGTTCACACACAACCTATTGAGCTTATTGTATTTACATTCATAGTATAATTGGGTTGTGGGATTGTGTAACTTAGAGAGTGAGCTTATAATTCGTTCTCATTCATTGTAGAGAACAAACACTTTGTATTGAGCCTAATTGTGAGGAACTTTGTAATACACTTGTACACCGAGTGAGGAGTGTGTGGTGAGAGACGGGGTCGAATCCAAGAGGAGTGGCGTCGGTTGACGTGCCTAGGGAGAGGTTGTAACCGAGCACTTGAGGAGGAGGACACGGGCTAGGACCAACACTTAGTGTGTGAGGTGTGATTACATAATGATTGTATTATGAGGTGTAAACGTTGTTCAGGTGAACGTAGAAAATCCGGTTGTGATAGTGGAGATCTCCTCGAGGTGAGGAGCGGAGACGTAGGTCGTGGGGACCGAACTCCGTAATCATATTGTTTGTTTGGGATTGCATTGGCGCACTTACTTTTATGTTCATATCTTATATCGCTTTTGTATATTGCTTGTTGATTATATTGCCCATTATCTAGTTTAGATTGTTTACCCTTGAGTTTATATATCCTTGCACATACATTGCCTATATCTCTTTGTTAGGATATATATTGTTGTTCATATTACTTATCCTAGCTCATATATATTGTTGTATTTCATACTTGCTAGGATAACTTATTAATTAAGTTTTAATTGGCATAAAATCGGATTAGATTAGCATAAGACCCTAATCACCCCCCCTCTAGGGTCTAACAATTGGTATCAGAGCTTGGTGCTCTTTGATTTAATGACTAACCGCCTTGAGTTAAAGATCCAAGTTATCTTATTTGTGCTAATCTAGTTATGATTACTTTTGTCTTGCTTGCATATATTCACATATATATCATGAATATAAATGTATTTCGTTTAGGCTATGAATCCAATGTTGCTCCTAAATTCATTAATTTTCCCTATGCACAATGGGCTTCTAGATTTAAACTATTTGTTGAATCTAGAAATATTAACTTATGGAAAATTATTGATTGTGCTTATATTATACCCACATTGGAGAAATCTAAGTGGAGCAATCATGATAATAAAATGTTTAATATGAACAAGCGTTTGTTAGAATTTTTGCTTAATGCTTTTGACTCATCCATTTCTAACAAATTTGTTCATTTTGATAGTGCTTACAAACTTTGAAAATTTATTGAAGCATATCAAGGGGACTTGGAGGCAATCCGACAAGCTTTGGAGGATTCTTCTTCAAGTTCATGTGGAGCATCATGCACACGGCCACAAGAGGATAAATGATCATGTTTCATCTACTTCTATTTCCAATGCTTGTATGCCTAAAAATGAGTTGGATCATGTTAAAGAACGCATATCATCTTTAGATTCAACCCTTAAAACATGCATTGTAGATAATAAGAAACTTATGGACTTGGGTGCAAAGTCTCGTACTACAACTTCTAAACCCGTACACTTTGCACACTTGTATAGCAAAGCTTATAAATGTTCTATTTGCGGTCGTAAAGGCCATTTAGCTAAGTTTTGCTATGATGCACATAAATCCTCCAAGACTAATGTTTCTTGTGCATCTCATAAGGCTTCTTCACCACATGCACATGCACACTCTCATAAAGTTCATCATATGCATACTCATGTGTATTCATGTGATCTTTGTGGTCGTTTTGGTCATTTGGCCAAATATTGTTTTGATTTGAAAAATAAATCTCATTTGCCAAATATTTCTAGTAGACCACATGTTTATAAATGTAATGTTTGTGGTAAACATGGCCACCTAGGAAAGTTTTGTTTTGATAATGTTTCACATTTGCAAAAAACTTCCAATAATCTATCCTTATTTGCAAATATTCCATGTGCACCTTTTAATGGTCAACATAAGCAAATGGTTCCTTTCCATTGTACATATTGCAATCGGAATAGTCATTTGAGTGATTATTGCTATGACCGATCCCGTGCACCACATATGCCCAAGAGGGTTCATAACCCTAGGGCTTTGAGCTTCATTGATAGGGGTCATGTCCCTAAATCTTTTGGTACCAAGAATACTTGGGTACCAAAACAAATTTGATTTTTAAAACCAAGTACTTTAGTGCTTTTCTTTTTTCTTTTCTTGGTTTTGAAAATTATATCTTTAAAATCATTTAGTTATGAAAACAATTTTTCTTGTATCAAAATCTTTTGTTTTCATGATTATTATTTTTGTTTGATGAGAGGACTATGTTTATATAACCCTCCGGATTTATTGGGTATTTATTCCCAATCATGTTTATCGGATGCTAGAATGATTATATGGGTTGGAACAAGCTTAAGAGCTTGATATATTGTTGCCTCTCTTGAAATTCTTTTGTCAAAGATTTTGTTTTGAATTTTTGCTTTGAATTCATTATATTTCACTTATATGATGATATTTATATGTTTGCGCTCATGGATCATCTATTCGTGCCTTATAATGCATTTTATATGTGTTTTGATCAAGTCCTATAAAGAAATTTTATTTATTAATCAAACATTGTTTTTGGTTATAAACATTGATTTATGATTTCATTTGGTTGATTTGTTTTTATTTGAAAACTTTTTGCGTGATTCTCATGTTCTTTTTTTTGATTTCATAAATCTACTTTTATACATATTTTTATGTTCTTTGATATGAGACACTTCTTTTTCATATTGACATTTTATATGTGTGTTCTCATTGTCTTTTTGTATGTGAGTTGTGTTTAGCATATTTTCCATCTATGATTGCTCACATATATTTGCCATGATCTTTATTGCATATATTCAATATGACATTTTGATAGGGGGAAGGGGGAGCAATCCCTATACTTGCTTCATACTCACCCATGCTTATTTGTAGGGGGAGCTTTTGCTCTCTTAATTCTTTTGTCCCCTTTTTGATGTTGTCAAAGGGGGAGAAATATTGTGAGTATATGTATATTCTTTCTTGTTTATATGCATGTGAATTATAAATTATATATTCATTTCCTTCATGCATATATCTCTTTTTGTAAATTGTTTGTCATCATCAAAAAGGGGAGGACTGTTGGCCTTCTTATTTTGATGATGTTTAACAAACAATTTACCACTAATGTTGTTTGTCTAGTATTTGTGTTTTCTTATTTATTATAGACAAACAACGTAGTTGGAGGTTGGATGGATTGAGCCTACATGATCATATCACGAGGAGGTTGGCGGAATGTCGGGTTGAAGCCTATACAATTCAAGTTAAAGATCAAGTTCAAGCTTCATCCGCAAGTGTACCAAGTCAAGCTTAATTGAAGATCAAGATTACTTGGGTAATGTAGTTTTAGATTTTATATTATGTGTGTTATATACTCTAAGCTCAATATCTATACACACACATTTATTGGTTTCTTCGTATATATATATAGTTATATATATATACATAAGTTTTGGTTTCTATGCATATATATAGTTATATATATACATACATGTGTTTTGAGTTTTTATGATTATATATATGAAATTATATATTTCATATTTTCTATTGTGTTTTTGAAAACATTGCATAGAATATGCAATTTTGTGAAAATATTGTATTCTTAGTTTGTAGACTTGAATATCAGTTTATACATGTTTTACTAAGTCTATAAAAACATTTCACAAAGTTTCAAAAGTTGGTTTATGTCAAAACATCAAAATTCAAGTATCTCATATTTTCATGTTTTGGACTATTTTGTAAAATGATGATATTTTTCATATAGGAGGTCCTTTTTGATAACCAGTTACTGTAGCATGTTTATTATCATGTCTATAATCATTCCCCAAAGTTTTATATTTTTTGGAATTTATTTGATATTTTTAAACAGGGTTTTAAAATCAGCAAAATAGTTTTCAACATTTATTTTCATGTATCAGATTTCGGTCGACCGATCCGGTCGACCGCTCATATTTTCAGCCGTCAGTGCGCACCAGAGAGTTGGTCGATCGACCGATGCGGTCGATCGAAAGCTCCATCGGTCGATCGCACCGGTCGACCGACGATGGTCCAGATTGTTTCTTCGGGTTTTTGCTCTCCGTCGGTCGACCGATAGAATTTCCGGTCGACCGCCTATATTACCGTTGCTTTCCCAACGGCTATTTCCTGAGCTGATTTGCTGGGGCTGTTTTTGTCTTTTGTTAGGGGTTTTGGCTGAGTTTTGGAGTGGGTATAAATACCCCATTGCTGTCATCTTTCAAAAAAGCTAAGAGAATGGTTTAAAAGATTTTAACAAGGGTTTAAACTTGTTTAGTGTTTGTTTAAGTTTGTTTAAGAAGATTTTAAGCATTTGAGTGTTTCGGTTTTGTGAATCAATTCCATAAGAGCTTGAGGAGATCATCTATTGAAGTTTCAGCTTCCAACTCTTGATCTATTGAGAAGTTTTCTAAACTCTATTTTCTAGCTCTTTTATATATTTGATTATCATTGTTATTAAGCTAGAACTACATTGAGTTTAGTTTTGATTTATATCTCTTTGTTCACACACAACCTTTTGAGCTTATTGTATTTACGTTCATAGTATAATTTGAGGTTGTGGGTTTATGACTAGGAGTTGTGCTTAATTAAGTTCTCACTTTGTTTAGAGAACAATCATTTGATTTATATGGTGCTTATCGTGACAATCTCTTTGTAATACACTTATACACCGAGTGAGGAGTGTGTGGTGAGAGACGGGGTCGAATCCAAGAGGAGTGGCGTCGGTTGACGTGCCTAGGGAGAGGTTGTAACCGAACACTTGGGGAGGAGGACACGGGCTAGGACCAACACTTAGTGTGTGAGGTGTGATTACATAGTGATTGTATTGTGAGGTGTAAATGTTGTTCGGGTGAACGTAGAAAACCCGGTTGTGATAGTGGAGATTTCCTCGAGGTGAGGAGCGGAGACGTAGGTCGTGGGGACCGAACTCCGTAATCATATTGTTTGTTTGTGATTGCATTGGCGCACTTACTTTTATGTTCATATCTTATATCGCCTTTGTATATTGCTTGTTGATTATATTGCCCACTATCTAGTTTAGATTGTTTACCCTTGAGTTTATATATCCTTGCACATACATTGCCTATATCTCTTTGTTAGGATATATATTGTTGTTCATATTACTTATCCTAGCTCATATACATTGTTGTATTTCATACTTGCTAGGATAACTTATTAATTAAGTTTTAATTGGCATAAAATCGGATTAGATTAGCATAAGACCCTAATCACCCCACCTCTAGGGTCTAACAAGGACATGCTAATCAAAAGCACTTCTTACGATCGACCCTTGTACTTCATGGGTTACATCGGTTCCTCCAGAGTGGATCGAATCCAAGTTGACCCAGGATCCGCACTGAGCATTGTCCCCTTGAAGCTTATGCAATACTTGGGGGTCCCCCAGAAGCATCTTTCCGTGATAACCACGACCATCTTTGGGATTTAACGCCACTGGGACGAGGCCGCTCGGCAAGATCCGCCTAAAGTGCCATATAGGCGACATGAAGACGGAGGTCACCTGCTATGTCATCGACGCTGAGCCTTCCTACAACATGTTGCTAGGACGGCCATGGATCCACAATAACCACATTGTCCTATCCACATTGCACTAATGCCTAAAATATGTGGATGACTACGATCGGGTGAAGACACTAGTTGTCGACAAATAACCCTTCAAAGGAGTCGAGAACTACTTCACGGATTCCCTACTTTACCAAGATTCCGATGAACCACCGATCGAGGTGCTCGATAGCAGTAATGAAGCAGATAGTGAACCCGAATACGGTGATAGCCTTGTCCTGAATGATTTCGAATCGATTGTAATCGGCTACGAAAGCCACAATGTAACCAATGCTGTCTAGGTGGATGCGATTATCTTGAATGAGAAGTTCAACTTTGCTTACTTATCATCTTGCCCGACATCCAAGGATGACCTGCCTAATGACCCAATGTCGAGGCTCCACAGTAACCCTTCTCTACACTTTCCCGTACACTCGTTGTATGTCGCGAAGAGACAAACGATTGAGTCTTCGCAAGCTGTATTCGTCGTACCTACCCAAGATAGTTATCAAAAGGATATTATCTTCAGGAGAATTGATCACCCCTTATGCATGTTGTGGGACGAGTCTGAAGAGGAGGAGTCCGCGCCCTAGTTTTCGCAATACAATCAAGTGGTGAAACGCTTGATGAAGGACATGGGTTACGACCTCACTCGCCAAGAAGGCTTGAACTACGGTAGAGGACAGACGGTCGTCCGACCCACCTACGTACCTAAAAGTAAACCCTCGAACTACTTCACCAAGACCCGAAGAGGCTTAGGTTACATTTCTCCCTCGTCGGGATTGTTTTGCAATTTCGGAGAGGACTCGGACGATGCCTGCTCCGAGGATCGATCATCGACATCTTCAGCATGGGACTCAGACGTCAGCGTGGGAGACCTGTTCAACAACCTCACAGTCAACATGGCCGTGACTGATCCCACCGAAGTGGCAGAGGATGGGCAAGTCCCGCTTTATGATGAGACATAAGACCGCCACGTCAATGCTCAGTGGAGTAGTCACTTCGAGCAGCGTGAACCACCCACCGAGGACGAAATCCTCTAGGTAAATATGGGCGATGAGACCAACCCTAAGCCTATATTTGTCAGTGGTAGTCTACCTTCCCAGGAGAAGGAAGACCTCATAGCTCTCATACGGGAATATATTGATGTCTTAGCATGGAATTATGAGGACATGTTCAGCCTTAATCCGTAGATTGCGATGCATCACCTCAACATAGGCTCGGACGCCAAACCTGTTAAACAACTTCAGAGATGGTTTCGTCTATAAATCATGGAGGCAATTGAAGCTGAAGTGAAGAAGCTGATCAAATCCGGCTTTATCAGAGAGGAACAGCACCCCGATTGGATAGCCAACTTTATTCCGGTCTTGAAGAAGAATGGTAAGATCCGCATCTGCATTGACTTTAGAAACCTCAATGCCGCTTGACCAAAGGATGAATTTCCTCTTCCTATCACGGACGTCATCATCGGTAACACGTGCGGATTTGAGAGGATGTCCTTTATGGATGGGTTTTCAGGGTATAATCAAATCAAGATGCACCCTGATGATGAAAAACACACTTCATTTAGGACTCCAGTGGGGGTGTACTGCTACACGGTCATGCCGTTCGGACTCAAAAACGTCGGTGTAACCTATCAATGCGCCATGAGCATGATTTTTCAAGACCGTCTGCGAAAGACAATCGAATGCTATGTGGACGACCTGGTCGTGAAAAGTCGTAGCAAAGATGACCATCTCCAAGACCTAAGAGTGATGTTCGAACTCATGTGATCTCATCAACTCAAGATGAATCCTACGAAGTCATTCTTAGGGATGTTCAGTGGTAAATTCTTTGGATTCGTAGTCACAACAAAGGGAATCTGAATCGACCCGGATAAGGTACAAGCTATCCAAGAGCTTCAGCCGTCCCGGAATCTCAAGGAATTAAGGGGTCTCCAGAGACGATTGGCTTATATCCGGATGTTTATTTTAAATCTTTCGGGCAAATGTCAACCCTTCTCCAAACTGATGAAGAAGGATATCTCCTTCGTATGGGACGAGCCCTGCCAGCGGGCCTTTGAAGAGATCAAAGCTTACCTCTCGAACCCACCCATCCTGGCAGCTTCGATCTCAGGAAAGCCATTTCTCATCTACATACAAGCCATGGAGCACTCTCTGGACGCTCTCTTAGCACAAAATAATGATACTGGCCATGAGCAGGACATCTACTACCTAAGTAGAACTCTACAGGGCGCCGAGCGACGGTACCCATGGTCGAAATGGAGTGTTTGGCCTTGGTATTTGCCATCTAAAGATGCGATATTACCTAGTTGGCCAAACCATCCACGTCATTTTCCGAATGAACCCCATCCGAGTCTTTATGACACAGCTCATGATTTTAAACTGGCGCTTGGCCAGATGGACGCTCCTACTGTCTCAGTACGACAGTCACTTTATGCCGTAGAAATCAGTCAAAGGGCAGGCCATCTGCGATCTCATGGTCAGTCATCTACTGGGGGTGAAAATTGACCTATTCGAAGATTTGTCGGATGAACCCCTCGAAGACAACGTGACTTCCCCAATGGAAGTTTGGCAGATGTTCTTCGACAGTGCGTCTCGCGTCGACACGAGCGGATCTATTGTTGTAGGAGTAGGGATGGTCCTCACTTCCCTGCATAACCACGTATTACCCCGAGCCTTTTCTTTAATAGAGCCCTATACCAACAACATGGCTGAGTATAATATGCTACTCATTGGGCTCGAGCTGGCAAGAGAGCTAGAAATAAAGCATCTCGAGGCTTACGATGACTCTCAGCTCATCGTTAGGCAGATGATGGGAGAATACGAGGTTAGGAATGACGATCTAATCCCGCTTCATAAAGGGGCTACCAAACTAGTTGAGTCATTTGAAAACTTTCGCATTGAGCATGTGCTTCGTTCCAAGAACACGCATGCAGACGGCCTCGCATCCTTAGCGGCTAACTTGGTTCAACTGCCAGAGACGACTCAATGTGTCACTATAGCGAGTCGACGACTCTTTCGACCAGAGGATGTCCTAGAAGTGAACGCTACTCACCAGGCTCCGGATCAACTTAACCCGAAAGACTAGCGTCTCCCGATCATCGATTACGTCTTATACGACATGTTACCTAAAGATGCTAAGGAGCGAGAGTTTGTCCGCCGATGTGCCTCAAGGTTCTACTATGACTCGACCACGAAGACGTTGTATCGTAGGTCGTATGAAGGCTTGTTACTCCGATGTCTTTCAAAGATAGAAGCGCAAGAAGCACTGCGTGAAGCCCATGATGGCACCTGCAGAGCTCACCAGCCCAGACCTAAGCTATGGGATCGTCTGTGGAGGATAGGCTATTTTTGGCCAGGGATGGTTAGCGACGTAGTTGCTTATGCCAAACGATGCCACGCATGCCAGATCCACACCAATTACATGCACTGACCTCCTGAAGACATGCATACGACAGCAGCGTCATGGTCATTCGAAGCATGGGGAATGGATATAGTTGGGCTGATATCCCCGCCATCAGCAAGGGGTCACCAGTTCATTCTGGCAATCACCGACTACTTCTCCAAATAGGCCAAAACCGTCCCCTTAAGAGAAGTCAAAACCAATGAGGTGATCAAGTTCATCAAACATCATGTCATATATCGATATGGCGTACCTCGACGTATCATTCATGACAACGGCACACAATTCGTTACTCATGCGTTCATCCGGTTCTGCAACAAGTTCAGAATCCAGAACCTTTCCTCTACAGCCTATAACCCTTCGGCGAAAGGCTTGGCCGAGGCCTTCAATAAAACAATTGTTAAGATCCTAATCAAGCTGACTTCTAGTAGCAAGCGCGATTGGAACGAGAAGCTTGGCGAGAGCTTATGAGAGTATCGCACAACGGTTCACACGCCAACTGGCAACACGCCTTACTCGTTGGTATATGGCTACGAGGCCGTGTTACCATTAGAGATTCAAATTCCATCCCTCCGCATTTCCCTAACGACAGGAATGACGACCGAGGATAATCATCAACGATGTCTCGCGGAACTTGAAGCGTTGGATGAAAGGCGGCTTGAAGCCCAATAGCACATTGAGTTCTACCAAGCTCGAATAGCTAAGGCCTTCGACAAGAAAGTCAAGCATCAATCCTTCAAGGAGGGAGAGTTGGTACTCGCCGTTCGACGACCAATGATTCTCACTTCCAAGAAGAAAGGCAAATACCAGCCCAAATGGGAAGGACCGTTCGTGATAGAGAAAGTCTATTCGAACGGAGCTTATCGCCTCGTCAAACCAAATGGCGATAAGATCATGATGCCTATAAACAGTAACTTCTTAAAGAATTACTACCCTTTCACTCCCACAAGTGCACGAGTCTAAACTGTCCCTTTTCCCCTCCGACTAGTACACGAGGCTAAACTATTCCTGCTTTATATACTCCGATGTACTCACGAGTATGAGCCACTGCTTACGGGAAACCCCTATAAGATGCTACATATAGTGTTCTTAGGGATAGCCCAGAGCCCCATTCGGTGAAACCTTTCGACAGTTAGGACCAAAGTCGATTATCAAGTTAAATCCCCATCTCTGATAGTCGTTTCTTCGTCAGTCTCATTCAACTGGACGATGGATCTCTCAAATCAAGTCATGTTAACTATTACCTCTGGCCAAAATCAACTTACCAATCCTCTCCAATAGGATGGTAAGCCCACGGAGTTGCTCACATCACAACAAACGATCAAGTTATGTTAACTATTACCTCTGACAAAATCAACTTACCAATCCTCTTCAATAGGATGGCAAGCCTACAGAGTTGCTCACATCGCAACAAACAATCAAATCATGATAACTATTACCTCTGGTAAAATCAACTTATCAATCCTCTCCAATAGGATGGTAATGTTAGACCAGGGGGGGGGGGTGATTAGGGTCTTATGCTAATCTAATCCAATTTAAATACTAATTAAAATTAATTAATAAGTTATCCTAGCAAGTATGAAATACAACAATATTTGTAAGCTAGGATAAGTAATATGAACAATAATATATATCCTAATAATGAGATATAGGCAATGTATGTGCAATGATATATAAACAACACAAGGGTAGATAATCTAAACAAGATAGTGGATGATATAGTAATGAGCAATGCACAATTGGCGATATAAGATAAATGCAAAAACAAATACGCCAAAGACAAACTCAAACAAGCAATATGATCACGGAGTTCGGACCTTTCGTCCTACGTCTCCGCTCCCCACTCCCAGGGAGAAATCCACTATCAACCGGGTTTTCTACGTTCACCCGAACAACGTTTACACCTCACACTTGGTTTTCTAGCTAACCGAAAACTTTACAATCAACACACTATTGTAATCCCACTCTACACCCACTAAGTGTTGGACCTAGCCGTGTCTCCCTCAAGTGCTCAGTTACAACCTCTCCTAGGCTCGTCAACCGACTCCACTCCTCTTGGGACGATCCCCGACTCTCACCACACACTCCTCACTCGGTGTACAAGTGTATTACAAAGTGAATCTCACAATAAGCACAATATAACAAATAATTGTTCTCAACTATGGATGAGAACTCAATTAAGCACAACTCAAAGTTACAACCTCTCACCACCCAACTATACTATGTATGTAAATACTAAAAGAAACAAGCTTAAACCCTTCTTCAAACCCTTGTTTAAAAACTTCTTGGCTTAGTTGAAAACTGAGATCAAAGAGAGTATTTATATTCTCCAAAACCTCAGCTAAAAATCCCAAGTCAAAAGACAGAAACAGCCCCAGCAACGGTAATAAAACTAGCCGTTGGAAGCTGAAAAAGCCATCGTCGGTCGACTGGAAATTTCATCGGTCGACCAGAAATTTTATCGGTCGACCATACCGGTCGACCGACAGACTCTCTGTCGCCCAGTGAGCATATGAACTCAGGTTCGGTCGACCGGTGCGGTCGACCGAAATCTGATACACTCAAAACATGTTTTTAAAGCTATTTTTGAGACTGTTAAAAATGTGTTAAAAATAACAAATGAAGTCCAAAAATTATGAAACTTTAGAAAAAGTATATAAACATGTAAGTGAACATGTTACAAAAAGAATTTTCCAAATTGCATTTCCCATTTGTGAAAAATCATCATTTTGCAAAATAGTTCAAAACACGAAAAATGTAAACATGTGAAATTTGATATTTAGCTAAACCATGTTTTTATATATATATATATATATATATATATATATATGACTATATATATATACGAAGAAACCAATAAATGTGTGTGTATAGATAATTGAGCTTAAGGTACTAACACACATAATATAAACTCCTAAACTAAATTACCCAAGCTTGATCTTGATCTTTATTGAGCTCAACTTGGTACACGTGCGGATGAAGCTTGAACTTGATCTTTAACTTGAATGGAACGTTGCTTCACTCCACAATTCCTCCAACCTCCATTGGATATTATCGTTATGGCGCAATCTATCCATCCTCCAACTACGTTGTTTGTCTACAATACATAGGAATGCACAGACACTAGACAAACAACATTAGTAGTAAATTGTTTGTAAATCATCATCAAAACAAGAAGGCCAACAGGTAAGCCTACAGAGTTGCTGATATCGCAACAAACAACCAAGTCATGTTAACTATCACCTCTGGCAGCATTGACCTACCAACCCCCTCCCATGGGATGATAGGCCCTCATAGTTACTCCGATCATAACAATATTCTATCAGGTTAATGATTATCGCTGGTAGAGCAGGCTTCGTTATTCCCATGAATGACACTACCCAAGTAGTAACCTACCATGCGACGCGTTGCTACTCTGGTCAGTCGTCACACTCGTACGTCCTTGAACGACCCGACCTATCCTGAGCGTTCTAATATTCTCTTAGAAAGATCGAAGGGTAGCAGCCCACCATGCGACGACTCCTACAACAATCAGTCATTCCTACGTCCCTGAACGACTCGATTACCCTAACATTATCGTCCTCGCGAGCGATGATGTTCATTAAAGACGGCTTACCAGGCGACATGTTCCAATCGGCCTCTGAATAGCAACTCGCCAAATGGTGAGTCGTTGTTGGGACCTTGATTGGGTCGCGTGCACAAGTGGCCGCTCTGCTTGGGTTAGATTGTTAACCCTTAACGTCTCACACCTGCCTGAACTACAATGCGAGAGTCGGGGTTAACCCAACCCCGCGTTTCGAACAGCCAAGGATGGAGAAGGATCCTAGCAACTAAGTCTAAGATAAACTCCTCGAAGGCCCTCCATGCTGCTAAAAACAGTGTAGCTAGCTCGACTCAAGCGACAAACAGTGAAGGCGAGTCAAACATAATGACTACCAAGGATCAACCAAAAAGTCCTAAGTGTAGATCAACAAAAAAAGAGTAAGGAAAAACACTACATGTAAAATCAAAATTAATCAAAGGCATAACGTTGTTCCAAGCCGAGTTTAAAAACATCATGTTTTGGACAAAGATGCAACAAGCATCAACAAAATTACGCGACAGAACCAAACAAAAGAGGAGGGCAAAAGCCTAAACTTGCTTTGATAGGCTGAAGGAAGCTATCTTTGCCCTAACCGTCGCAAGCTTCTTGGCCTGCCCCGCCGAGTCACGAACTTCTTCTCTTCAGTCTGGCGGAGCTTATCAAGAGCGGCTTCGGCTTCCTCTTCTTCCTGTCGAAGGACCTGAAGAGCCTTCAATTCCTCCTCAACCGCACGATAGATCCGCATTTTATCATGCTCAAGCCTCTTCAGGTTCTCCTCTCCTTGAAGGGACCCAACATCCGAGAAGAAGGCGGCGTCATGGTAGGCATCCATTTGGTCCAGCAAGTCATGGTGTCTCCTGCGAAGACGCGTGATGTAAGCCTCCTTGGCCGATATGCTCTCCTCATGATCCTTGTGCTCGAACTCCCGCTAGATCCGAGCACTGATCAGAAGTGACGTCGGCTCATCACTGGGCTTCGCCTGGACCATTTCCTCCTGATGATATAGGAGTTCTCTCAAGTGATCAAGCTCTCCGCCGCACCGCCTAGCCAATTGAGTGCCCCCTAGGCGCCGAATCTCCTCAAGACAACCAACGACATAGGGAAGCATGTCGTAGCATCTACCATGGCCCTGGCTGATGAGTGTGGCCATCCTTTGAAAGTCATCCTCTAACCACTTGAGGATGTCGAACGTCGGGTTAGGGTTAGAAGCGGTCGGCGTCACGTCAGCTCCAGCTGTGTCGGAGGAGGAAGCGACCTCCTTGCCCTTGGAAGCGTCCGGTTTGGTCTCAGGAGCCATTGTTCGGGATAACAAAGCCTTTGCAAAAAATTCTCTTCAAAAAAAAATTTGTGAGCGTGAGAACTCTACCAAGAGAGTGGCGGACACACTATATAACTGGGATCCGACGGTTGAGATTCGTCTGCTCAGATGAATTAAGCGGATCAGATCTCCAGTGGCATTTCGAGTTCGACGCTCATAAAAGCCTCGGTTTCTGGGACTCCAAATCGACGGTACGGATCAAGCGCGGAAGGCGAAGCGTTCCATCACTTCACAATTAATGAGGGTTGACACACCTGCATCGCCCTAGCTGGCAAGCATTTGGGTCCGTAGGTGGACGCGTGGCACAGACTCGCTTATGTTTGAGTCTCATCCAATGCACAAACTCGCCTGTGCTTGAGTTTCACGTGAAGCACAAACTCGTCTATGTTTGAGTCTCGCCCAATGCACGAACTCGCATGTGCTTGAGTTTCGCCCGAAGCACAAACTCGCCTATGTTTGAGTTTCGCCCGAAGCACAAACTCGCCCGTGCTCGAGCTTCGCCTATGGTACATGATAATCATATTTTATTATAATTTTATACCCTCATTATCTATTTTATATGAATAAATATACCACTAATAATTATTTTTATCTTTTAATTGCAGGTTAATGAAGAATAAATCTCAAACTCTCATCTCTCAACAAAAACCCATTGATTAAATAAAGAAATGAAGCAAAGAAACCCATTAGAAAATCAATTTCCAAATTATCCAAAAGCCCAGAATCAAGCCGAGTAGCCTGTAGAAGCCGGAATCAATTTCCAAATTATCCAAAAGCCCAGAATCAAGCCGAGTAGCCTGTAGAAGCCGGAGAAAATCAAATATCCAATATGAAAAGAAATCATATTCAAAATGGTTGGCCACAAAGAAACGATGATATCTCCTAATCCGGAAGGCGGAATTTAACATATAATATATGAAAATCGCCTATCTCGATGAGTTGAAGCTATCCGTGAAATTAGAATTTGGATATAGTGGGTATCGATATCGGCATCGATGTGGGCATCGATGCTGGTATCGATACCTGCATCGATGCCTGCATCGATGCCAGTTTACTGTAGCACGAGTCAATGGCTGATTTTGCTTATCTTGGGGCTCAAGTTTGATCCAATGACTCTCATTCACTGATGTTTACTATAAATAAGGGTAGAAAGTGAGGGGTTAGGGATGTGAAAATTTTTGTAACTCCTTTTGGAGAGAAGAGCTACTCTTAATTGAGAAAGCCTTCCAAATTTATAACTTTTTGTTATAATTAATAATAATAATTTTTTCACCACTTTAAATATTTCTTCTCTTTGTTGGATGATGAAGATGGAGATGAAGAATTATTTAGAGGTTTGCATTTCTTTCCTTTTTCTCTTTTATTTCTTTTTTATTGCTTATTAGTTTAGATTTATTTCTATGCTTAGTTAGATTTTATTTTCTTGTTAAATAGCCAAGAGGCTAGAACCCTCTTGCTTTAGATTTATTTCATGCTTATAGATTAGATTTATTTTATGCTTATAGAGTAGATTTATATTCTTACATTTAATTCTTGTAATTTATTTTGTAGTTTAGATTTTGCAATTTATTTTATAGTTAAATTTTAATTTGTTATACTATTCACCTTGAGGCTAGAACCCTCTTAGGTTTAGTTTTTCTTTTTGTTTATTTTTATTTTTGTTTGATTCGCCTTTAGGCTAGAACACTCTAGGGAATCATCATTTTCTAAGAAGTGAGTTTAATTTTAGATTACCCATATCTATAATTGAATCCATCATCTTTAATTTTTTGTATTTTCTTTTATTATTGAATTTTATTTTTCATTCTTGATTTTTATTTGTTTCTCGATTTTATTCATTCTTCCTTCTTTTTATTATTGAATTTTATTTTTCATTCTTGATTTTTATTTGTTTCTCGATTTTATTCATTCTTCCTTCTTGCTTTATTGATCACATTCATTCTTTGTCACATCCACTCTCACTTACATTTTGCGCCTATTTACACATAATCTTCACTCTCTCAATCTCTTCACAATCACATTCACTCATCACTCCTATTTGTCACGCACACAACATAAGAACCGATTTTATATTTTCTCCTACAAAACACCTTCCTCATGGGATCGATATCTTTATACTATAACTTGACACGGTTGTGCACTTGCAACATTTTTTGTACATGTTTATGCCGCATCAATGGTTCATTATATCTATTTTGAAGGTATCATGAACCTGATTGTAGAACTTTGCCGCACATGACCCGTATGCTGGTGATCATAACACATGTTTATGCCGCATCAAGTTTTTGGCGCCGTTGCCGGGGAGGGTGCTTAAGTAGGTTTTAATTATTTTGGTTCTTTAACTTGTATGTTTATTGTGAAGGAAATGCTTGGAGCTTGAAGATCGCGGATTGGAGAACTAGGATTTGAAATTTTGCTTTCGGGTAAGTCTTCTTTCTAGCGTTTTCAATTCCACCCTTTTTAGTTAGCTTCACAATTAGAGACAATTAGGGTTTAAAAAAAGATTTTATTTTTGTTGACCATAATAAAATCCATCTTTTACTTTGACATTTACTAACAAGATAATAAATTCAAATAATTTCCCCCTTCTCATTTGTTTGATTGTTAACCCTTATTAAAAAAAAGATTTTTTTCTTTTCCATTCTTTTGACATTTACTAACAAGATAATAAATTTAAATAATTTCCCCCTTCTCATTTGTTTGATTGTTAACCCTAATTAAAAAAAAAGATTTTTTTCTTTTCCATCCTTTTTAGTTGCTTTTAATTCATAGGGTTGTATTTCATATTGTTAGTAGGAATTCACCAAGTGATTTGAGCATCTTGATTTGGCACATACTTAAAAATATTTTTAAGGGCAAAACCCCATAATCAAGATAAGGTGAGGGATTTCATCATTCTTTCTTTAGCCCAAAAATCACTAATTCCTCATTACACTACCTAAGCCTAATAAAACTCATTAGACGTTGGCCCTAAGGACTCGAGCTCAATAAGGAACAAAGAATCCTTAAGTGAACCGGTTTAAGTTTTCTTGGATTAGTTGGTGTCTAAGGCAAGGTTTAGGGGTTGCGTAAAGCGCTTCGCAAGGAATGAGATACTTAATTGATCTCTGATCACCCTTTAATACTAACTTTACCTGGCTAACTACCCGGATAAAACTTTAATCTTTTCACTTTAGGAGTTTTTGGTTAGGAGCTAGTCTAGTTGAGTTAGGCTTAACCCTAGAGTTAGAGTGATTGAAAAATGATTGATTTTGATTTGTTTTAGTTAGGATTTTTTTTCTCTTTTTCCATTCTCTCCTCATTTTAAAAAAAACTAACTTTTATAAATAAAAAAAAGTATAAAAAGGAATAGTTGGTGTATGCAACAGTGGATTAGGGATAATACACATCGTTTAATTCGCTTTGAACCAATCATAGAAATGGAGCATCCTAATCCACCCGTTCTTCAAGATATGTGCTATCCCATTAGGAATGCAATCCCCTCTTGTATTAGGCTCCCCGAAACAAATGGAATAAAATTTGAGCTTAGACCGCATTACATAAACATGCTTCCCAAATTCCTTGGAAATGAAACAGAAGATGCATATATTTTTATCTCGGAATTTGAGAAAGTGTGTATTATGATTAAAATGAGAGAATTAACAGAAGATACCATCAAACTCAGATTTATTCCATTTGCTCTCAAAGACAAAGCAAAAAAAATGGCTGTATAGCTTACCCGTAAATTCCATCACTACTTGTGCTATTCCATTTGCATCATGAATTTTAAAATTGTCCCGGGTGAACTTTTTTGGAAATATTTTGACCGATTTAAAGATCTTCTCATCCAATGTCCTCATCACGGTTTAGAAAAATGGCGATTGTGCCAAATAATTTATGAGGGATTTGTTTGCGTCGAAAATTGATGTATTCATTGCGGTATTTATTACAACTTTAGTCGTCATAATGAAAACAAAAAAATTATCTTTTTATAAGACTTTTACACAATGAAAACAAAAGTTACAACTCTCGTCAAAACAAACGCAGGGAGATCGTTTATCGTCTCCTGCTTGCGTGGGTGTCTTTGCCTGTGTCGGGGTTTATTCATGGACCACCTTAGATCTGGATCCGGTTGATGGAAAATTGGGTGTCTTTGCCTGTGTCGGGGTTTATTCATGGACCACCTTAGATCTGGATCCGGTTGATGGAAAATTAGGCAGAGCTTCACCTTCACCGGGGGAATGTTTGATTTGAAGCGCTGAAATCGACCAAGCGAAATCAGGGCTCTTCTCGAGATTAAGACCAAGCCTAATCTCAAGGGCAGACGGACGGGGTTCAGATCCTTCGAATAGCTCCTTATTTATGCCGAAGTTTGCCGGGATCTGATTTGCCTTCGCTAAAATTCGTGCTCCTTGACTCCTCAATCCAGCAGCAACTCCACGTCTTGATAATAACCCCGCCCTACTGAAAGGAGCACCTGAGCTCGTATTTATAAGCTTCGGAAGCGGTTATTTGGATAAGAATGAATGATTCGCCCTTATCTTTAGTTAATAACTGATTAACCATGTTAGGGGATGATATCAGATCAGTTTGGATGCTTAGGAACCAACAAATCCTAGGAAAAACTGTCAAAACTGAACCGGGGTCGAAACAGCGCTCGCAGGACGGATCTGACCCGCGTCGGCACAGGTCGGATCATTCCGACCGGTGCTTGGGCGGGTCGGATCATTCCGACCTGCGCTTGGGCGGGTCAGATCATTCCGACCCGCGTGGGCACGGGTCGGTTTGGTCCGTACCGCGTGGCGTGCTTTTGGCTTTGCTGAATTTAAAGTTTTCCGGTTCTTCCGGGACTTGTATTTTTTACCGTTTTGCATATTTGATCGTATTGTTGACTTGTACGCTTCGTTGCGAGATTGACTGTCGAACGCGCGTTGGTTGATATAAGCGCGTGTTGATTGATGCACGCGTGTTGTCCGACGTGCACAAACTGATTGACGCGCGAACTGATTGACATGCACGCGTTGACTGGTGCGCGCGTGTTGATTGACGCTCGCGAACTGATTGACGCGCATGTGTTGATTGATGCGCGCACGCTACTTGGTTCGTCGTTTCGCTTCATGCGCTTGTCGACGACAGATAATCCTCTTAGACTCAGATAACGACGTTCATCATCTTTTCTCCATCTTGAGCTGTGTGCGGACACCCATAGGTATTTTTAGACGCCTACAGATACCCCCTCCAAAGTATTTCAGACTCATTCTTTTATAGAGAAGTCTGGAATGCTTTGGATAAGATAGGCCATCTCCGCAATTTCGTAGAGTGACCTTTAACTATATAGAGAAGTCTGGAATGCTTTGGATAAGATAGGCCATCTCCGCAATTTCGTAGAGTGACCTTTAACTATCTCAATTCTTAACTTCTTCACCCTTCAATCTATTCATTGTTTCTTCGAATAGATGAAGTTCTTCCGGCGCTGCATTTATCGTCTGACCGTTGTCGAAATTTTGAACTGAGATTGGTGTGTAAGTTTCCGAACTTAGCTCGTATCATTGAGTTGACTTTGAACTGATCATCTTCGTCAGAAATTCATATCTGATCCCGATTGAACTCCCTGAACATTGAGTTGACTTTGAACTGATCATCTTCGTCAGAAATTCATATCTGATCCCGATTGAACTCCCTGAAATCATCGTTTGCCTTATTTTGGCGAGATTGCTGATGCGTTGACCGGCATCGATCTTTATTGTAACGCGTTGAACGACGTTAACATAGTTTATACTCGTACGTTTGCTGGAGTCTACACAGTTTAAGCTCTTAAGGTATTGGAGCGTGGCGGTCCCAAATGTTGGTCTGCAGGATCAACTATTAAAGCTGATTCATCTGCACGTATGGATCTTATTCCAAATTTGTTGGATGTCCAAGTCACGAGACCAACTAATGGGGCTGGTGCGTCAGTGACTTTTGGCAAACCTTCAGCCATCAACGGGTTTGATAAGCCTTTACCGACTACCGTTTGAGTCGGGCTAGCATGCGGATTGTTTAAGTTCGTTCCGTATGTAACGTTATGCTAAAAGATTTAACTCTTTTAGTGCTACGATATTGAATACGTAGACTTCGTCTTTCTCATGTGAAAAGACTAACGGCGACGCGTATTAGGCGTAGACTTTAAGGTTTTTGGCAAACCCTCAGCCTTCAATGGGTTTGATGTGCCTTTACCGATTACCATTTGAATCAGGCTTGCATGCAGATTGTTTAGCTCCGTTCCGCATGTGACGTTGTGCTAAAGGAATGAACTCCCTTAGACTTGATGCTACGATATTGGATATGTAGACTTCGCCATTGTTACGGGAATAGGCTACCCGACAATGCGTTTTAGGGGCTGACCTATCCCTACTTAGGCTTCGAGATAAAAGTCCCCAGACTCGGATTCTAGTGTCTTCTTCAAACGGGAAAGACTAAACCGGCAACGCGTGTTAGACGTTGACTTATCCCTTCTTAGGATTCGGGATAAAATTCCCCGCGCGTGTAAGACACGGATTTTGGTGTTATTAATAACAACCTGCTACAATATTGAATATGTGGTCTTTTGTTCTTTTTACGGTTAAGAACTAACCGTCAACGCGTGTTAGGCGTTGACTTATCCTACTTAGGTTTTAGGATAAAATTCCCCATGCATAAAAGGCATTGATTTTGGTTGCTACGATGCTGAATACGTAGACTCGATCGTTTTTACAGGAACGAACAACCCGGCAATGTGGGTAAGTGCTGACTTATCCCTACTTAGGCTTCGGGATAAAATGCCCAAGACTGAATTCTGGTGTCTTTTTCAGTCGGTGAAAGACTAAACCGGTAACGCGTGTTAGGTGTTGACTTATCTCTGCTTAGGATTCGGGATTAAATTCCTCGCACGTGTAAGGCACGGATTTTGGTGTTATTAATAACAACCTGCCATAATATTGAATATGTGGGCTTTTGTTCTTTTTACGGTTAAGAACTAACCGACAACGCGTGTTAGGCATTGACTTATCCCTACTTAAGCTTCAGGATAAAATTCCCCATGCATAAAAGGCATGGATTTTTGTTGCTACGATGCTAAATACGTAGACTCGATCGTTTTTACGGGAACGAACCACCCGGCAACGCGGGTTAAGAGCTGACTTATCCCTTCTTAGGATTCGGGATAAAATTCCCCGCGCGTGTAAGGCACAGATTTTAGGAGTTGAAAAAGTGGTGTCTTCTCTTGGGGCAGAGACGAACCCGAAACGGGAGAGGAAGAATTTTATATTCTATCTCCAGTTGTAAAAGAAAACTCAAAGTGGGATCTCCACTTTAAGAATCCGGGAATGTGAAACTAAGAGTGGGATCTCCACTCCGAGAATCAAAAAGATTCGGATAACCCTAACTGTCGGAAGGTTTGATTACCGAACTAAAGATGGATTTCTCGTTTATCGAGAGGGAATTGTGGTTTTGGTCCTTACTGTAGGAAGGTTTGACCAAGCGGGAGTTTGAGGTGACCCTAACTGTAAGAAGGTTTGATCACGTGGGAGGTTTGAGACGATCCTAACTGTAGGAAGGTTTGATCGCTTGATTTGTGGACCTCTTGTTCATTGAAGGAATCGAGAGGGGGATTTTGGTTGTGGTCCTAACTGTAGGAAGGTTTGACCAGGTAAACAGTGGGAGTGGGAGTACAAATCATAGTGGGAGTGTTGATTTGTACCGATTACTCAATAGGGATTCTTGGTATTGAATGATAAGAACTTAACACGAAGGTGTTTGACAATTTATCAGGGATTAGGACATTAAAATCTCGAGTGCCATGTCCGGACTCTAACGATTAGGACGTTGAGTGCACAGATACATTGAAAGTTTGAGTGGATTAAACAGGAAAGAACTTTGGTGGTCCCACCGTCAATTAGTCTGATCGGTAGGGGATTCTGTGGTGGGAGACTGTGAGTCGTCAGACACCAATGAGAGTTTTGTGAGGGAAAATTAATCCCATGAAGTGATCGAATCTCATCTTAGTAAAAGAGTGTTCGGAAATCATAATAGGAGTTTAGTGTTTATCACTTTGTTCATAATGATCAGGTTATCCCTAAGAAGATTACATTTAACATTCTTCCGAGAACTTCCTGTTACATGAATTATCCACCCCCAGCTTTCTTTGCAAAACTGGGTGTAACGAGGAGTACGTTATCCTCAGTCGCATGTTCGGGTTATCCTTAAGAATATAAGGTTCTCTAGGAACTTCCCGTTTCATAAATCATCCACCCCCAGCTTCCTTTACGAAACCGGGTTTAACATGACCGAGAAGCAGTTTATACTCGTATACTCTTTGGAGTGTCAGAAGGAGCAGTTTATACTCTTATACCGAGAAGCAGTTTATACTCGTATACTCTTTGGAGTGTCAGAAGGAGCAGTTTATACTCTTATACTTGTCAGAGTATTCATTCATCTCAATTGAGCGATATAACGCCGGCTTCAACCAAGGTTTGGATGCTATTTTTGAGCGCAAAGCAATCCTTGGTGGGATGAAAGATCCTCCTGTGGTACGCACAGTATTTTGGATCCGTAGTGTTGTCAGCTTCCTCCTGATTTACGACAGGTGGCAGCTTGATCTTGTTGTTTTTAAGGAGGGACTCGAAAATGGCTGGAACATCTTTATCCTTGAAGGAGTACTCTTTTTGGAGTCTTGAACCCGAAGTCTTTTGATGTCTTCGGGGTTGCTGTTGCGACGTCTGATTAGCGTCAACAGCTGCTGCAAGTGTTTTCCCTTTACTACGGGAGGAGAAATTTGATTTCGGAGAATTAGTCGTCGGTTGGCTCCTCTCGGCCTTCCTCCTTCGGAGGAAGCGTTCGGCTTGTTCACCGCGCACCTTCAAGTCTTTCCAAGTGTTAGACGGTGCGACTCCCATAACTTCCAATATCTCAATAGATAGGTTGTATGACATGTCTGGAGGATGAAGTCCTCAGTGACCGGATCTCGGCAGTTCATTGCTTTATTCCGAAAGCGCTTAACGAAGTCATCGATTGTCTCGTCATCTTCTTGCTTCTCATCGAAGAGTGTCCTGATGGATACCTCACCGTCGTCGTCAAAGAAATTGCCGAGGAATGAGCTCTCCATATCGTCCCAGTTGTTAATACTTCTAGGCTTGAGACGGCGGTACCAATCGAAGGCCGGCCCGTGAAGGGTACCAACGAATGAACGAACCATCAAGGCTTCATTATCGGAGATCATGCTCAAGTGGGACTTGAAGTAGATCAGATGTTGTGTGGGCAAACCCTTCCCGTCAAACGGCGTGAAGTTAATCAGGTTGAACTTCACCGGATACGGGATCGAATCCCATTCTCTTGGATAGGGACATGGAATACCGGTCCTTTTCACCTCTCGAGCAGACATTAGAGCGTTGATTTTGCTCTCGAGATCTTTTATTTTCTCATCCTCACTCGTATCGGGGCTTGGACGATTTGTGAGAGGAACAACGGGGCCACCCCCGGTGTTATCATCATTGGCGGGACCACCCCCGGCATTTTGGTCAACGGGATGGTTATCAGCATTAAGACGTTCATCCACATCTGAATCGCTACCTGCTTACGACGACTGGATTCACCTAGCTGATTTGACAAAGACCGAATTTGTTGGTCATTCATGAATGTCTCGCAGGATTGTCCCGGACTAGATACCGTATTATCAGAAGCGATTGCCGAGTTAGCATCCGATGCTTCATCATCCGAGGATAACCCTCTCTGCAGTCTCTGATAATCTCTTTGTCTAATAGTTCCTAATGCAACCGGGTTAGACAATGCGATACGAGAGGGTCAGAACTAGAAGGTCGAATCGACTTTCCCTTATCAACCATGTTAATTGTGACGATACGAGAGGGTCAGAACTAGAAGGTCGAATCGACTTTCCCTTATCAACCATGTTAATTGTGACTTCTGGAAATTCATCATCATAAACAGCCGATCGCTTCTTACAGAGCCGCTTTGGTCTGGACTTGGCCATTCCGTTAGAGATCCTCTCGAATACCGAGACCCTTGGCGGAGCGGTCTTGGGGCAGTTACATACTAATAATACTGCCCTGATAAGTTCGGCGTACGGGCAGTGAGATTTTGTTTCGCGGGTATATCTCTTTCGAGACTTGTTCATACCCCCAGCCCGATAGTACAACTCATCGGTTAGATGATCGGAGCAACCTATCGTGTGTTGACATGACTCCCCTGGTATAACGTTGTCATCGTCAGATGAATACGTTTTTTTCATGGGATTTGTCGCATTATTAGCATTCTCAAGAGTCACATGTTTAGAACTACGCTTTTAGGAGCACATGATTTCAACAGGCTCCTGGTTTTGGATATACACCCCCAGGCGGATGGGAACCAGAGTTTTCCTTTTATAAGAAGGCTTGAAATTGTTGCGAGGGCATGTGCGACCCCCAGCTTGACGAGTCATTAGGGGTTCAATCACCGGACCCAAGCGTTCTTCGATTAGAACTTTACCTCGATCCTCGTGCAAAGGACCCAGGCGATTGACAATCCTCACCTTGATCCGGGACAAGTCTACGCTGTCGTGGGACTCCACCGGTGATGTGAAACTCAAAGGGATCGACGAAACAGACGCAGAACATCTTCTACCTTGACTCTGGCGCGGGTCAGATTTGGGTGACCCGCAGCTTGGAGGGTCGGATTTGGATGACCCGTAAAGTGGAAGGTCGGATCTAAGTGATCCACGTAGTGTAGGGTCGGATCCAAGTGACCCGCGATTTGGAGAGTCGGATCTAAGTGACCCGTGATTTGGAGGGTCGGATTCAAGTGACACGTGAAGTGGAGGGTCGGATCCGAGTGACCCGCGAAGTGGAGGGTCGGATCCGAGTGACCCGCGATTTGGAGGGTCGGATCCAAGTGACCCGCGAAGTGGAGGGTTGGATCCAAGTGACTCCCGATTCTCGATTTTTTCGGTCGCCGTCTTGGACTTTGTCCTCCAAACTTTGTGCAGTTTTTGTGGCTTCTTTTCCACTTCTTTCCTCTGCAACCTTTTGGCCTTTTGCGCAAGAATTTGCGCGTGCGCAAGCAGTGCGCGGAGCTTTTGGATTCAATCCTCCAGAGTTGAACGGATCCTTTTGACTTGGATCCATTCACTTGCCGTTGGTTTGGAGGGGAGGACATCTGCTCGCTGTTGGGTCGCTTGATGCTCTTTGAATTTTAGATCTGCCTCATAACGGATTCCGTCTATCGGCTCCAAAGACTAGCAAGCTGATGCGCGAGGCGTTGACGTCGCCTTTGACGTGCACTCTTTGATAGGATTGGTGCGCCTTCAGTACTCAACTCCTTGATTGAGGAGGAGTTTAGATCTACAGATCCGGACTCATTGGAGGCCGGAAAGGCGTTGCAAGGTTCAGCTACCGCAGCAACGGGGGTCTTGATCTTCCTTCACTTGCGAGAGGCGGAGGATCTGGAGGAGGAGGACGATAGATATTCCTCGAACTTCAATTAGTCAAACTCGTATTCGACCACTTCTTCAACCAAGATGCAGATCCGAGGTTGCGATACGACAGCTCCGGCAGCGAAGCTGTTGGCTCCCATTGTGGTCTCCAGTTTGTTTGCGTCAAAAATTAATGTATTCATTGCGGTATTCATTACAACTTTAGTCGTTACAATGAAAACAAAAAAATTATCTTTTTATAAGACTTTTACACAATGAAAACAAAAGTTACAACTCTCGTCAAAACAAACGCAGGGAGATCGTTTATCGTCTCCTGCTTGCGTGGGTGTCTTTGCCTGTGTCGGGGTTTATTCATGGACCACCTTAGATCTGGATCCGGTTGATGGAAAATTGGGCAGAGCTTCACCTTCACCGGGGGAATGTTTGATTTGAAGCGCTGAAATCGACCAAGCGAAATCAGGGCTCTTCTTGAGATTAAGACCAAGCCTAATCTCAAGGGACGGACGGATGGGGTTCAGATCCTTCGAATAGCTCCTTCTTTATGCCGAAGTTCACCGGGATCTGATTTTCCTTCGCTGAAATTCGTGCTCCTTGACTCCTCAATCCAGCAGCACCTCCACGTCTTGATAATAACTCCGCCCCGCTGAAAGGAGCACCCGAGCTCGTATTTATAAGCTTCGGAAGCGGTTATTTAGATGAGAATGAATGATTCGTCCTTATCTTCAGTTAATAACTGATTAACCATGTTAGGGGATGATATCAGATCAGTTTGGATGCTCAGGAACCAACAAATCCCAGGAAAAACCGTCAAAACCGAACCGGGGTCGAAACAGTGCACGCAGGACGGATCTGACCCGCGCTTGCGCGGGTCGGACGAATCCGACCCGTGCCGGTGCGGGTCGGTTGTGTCCGACCGGTTGTGTCCGACCCGCGCCGGCGCGGGTCGGTTTGGTCCGTACCGCGCGGCGCGCTTTTGGCTTTGCTGGTTTTCGTGTTTTTCGGTTCTTCTGGGACTTGTATTTTTCACTGTTTTGCATATTTGATCGTATTGTTGACTTGTACGCTTCGTTGCGAGATTGACTGTCGAACGCGTGTTGGTTGATATACGCGCGTGTTGATTGATGCACGCGTATTGTCCGACACGCACAAACTGATTGACGCGCGAACTGATTGTCATGCACGCGTTGATTGATGCGTGCGTGTTGATTGATGCTCACGAACTGATTGACGCGCATGTGTTGATTGATGCGCGCGCGCTACTTGGTTCATCGTTTCGCTTCATGCGATTGTCGACGACAGATAATCATCTTAGACTCGGATAACGACGTTCATCGTATTCTCTCCATCTCGAGCTGTGTGCGGACATCCATAGGCATTTTTAGACGCCTACAGGATTAGATTACTCTATAAAAACTTCCTTAGAATCAATGTGTCATGGGGATTTCATGAGGAAAAATGCGGATGAAGCTTGGGAATTTCTAGAGAGTCTATCCGAGAAAACAATGCAATGGGAACACTGTGATGACAGGATTTCATCAGTTCCCCATTCTAAGTCTAGTGGTCTTTCCTTAGAGTCAAACATTGCTTCTGAAGCGAAGATGGCGACAATTCTGCGGAGGTTAGAAGCCTTAGAAATTAAGGACGAGCTCCAGCTCAAATCAATCATGTTTCTGCCCCAGGATATCATAATTGTCAGTCTCCTACCCACGTTTCAGAGGAATGCCCTCTCCTAGGAAACAACCATGTATTAGAACAGATGAACGCTGCATTCCAGCACCCTAGAAATGATCCATTTTCTCCAACTTACAATCCAGGTTGGAGAAATCATCCCAACTTTGCATGGAGTCAAGGAAATTCTCCCAGAACTCAATTCCTTTCAATCCATAATTTTAACAACCCAATCTGCCATATCAAAATCAGTCTCCTCTTCATCAAGCTGTAATTCAGACTCCTCACAATCCAGATCAGGATAAACGTCTCAATGTCTTGGAAAGGGGTTTGGAAACCATAATTAAGGCCTCCACTCAAACCACGAATATGTTGACTCAAATATCCAGCACTCTGAATTCCTTTATGCAATCAACCGGACTAATGCTCAATTCCAACACTCAAGCTATAGCTAGATTAGAATCCCAACTTGGTCAACTAGCTAGTGCTGTGAGTGAAAGAGAGAAAGAAAAATTTCCGAGTCAACACATGGTCAACCCTAAGGACAAAGGATGCGGTTCATCCTATGAAGCTCAAGTGAATGCAATCCATTCACTTCGGTCAGGTAGACAGGTCGATAATCAAGTGAGAACTCCTCCAAGTCAAACTTTTGATCCAGTACAAATTCCTTCTCCTTCTTCTTCTGATGAATCTATTCAACAATCACCCTCTTCAGATGATCAAGAACCTGAACCGGAACCTAGGCTGCTTTTGATAGGTTTAGACCAGTTGCTCCTTTTCCAGATAGACTCAGGCTTAGGAAATACTCCCCTCAAGAGGAGAAGATCCTTGAAACATTCAAGCAGGTTAATGTCAATATTCCTCTCTTAGATGTAATTGAACAAATTCCATGTTATGCTAAAATTTTAAAAGAATTATGCACTAAGAAGAGGAGAATAAATTTTCCAAAGAAAGTCTTTTTAGCCGCCAATATCAGTGAAATGCTATCAAATCTCATACCTTTGAAACGTAAAGATCTAGCTTCCCCCATCATTTCATGTATCATTGGTAATACTCACATTGATAAGGCGCTTTTAGACTTAGGGACCAGTGTCAATTTGCTTTCATATTCCGTCTACCAGCAATTGGGTCTAGGTGTACTGAATCCAACCAAATGCACCTTACAGTAGGCTGATAAATCTGTTAAGGTCCCTATGGGTGAGTTAGAGGATGTTCTGATTAAGGTTGGAGATTTTATTTTTCCAGTAGATTTTATAGTCTTAGAAACACAGCTTGTTTCCAATCCCAAAGGACAGACACCTGTCATCTTAGGACGACCTTTCTTGGCCACTTATAATACTCTCATCAACTGTAGAACTGGTCAAATGAAGCTGTCCTTTGGGAATTTGACTGCTGATCTCAACACTGGTCAAATGAAGCTGTCCTTTGGGAATTTGACTGCTGATCTCAACATTTTTAATCCAGGGGACCAGTCAAATAATCAGCCTCTAGGGAATTTGACTGCTGATCTCAACATTTTTAATCCAGGGGACCAGTCAAATAATCAGCCTCTAGAAATAATTACATTCAGGAAAGATCAGAAGAAGAAGAAGAAGAAGGAGAGTCTGATTTAAGTTTTGAGGAAATTTTTGATGAAGAGTTAGAGTTTTTAGAAGAACCAGACCAGGTCCTTGAGAATAATAAAACTGTATTGAACATTTGCTGCTTTGAATTAAATTTTGAAGAACTCTTTCTTGATGAACTTAGATTCTTGGAGAATAACCAACAACCAAATTTTTAGAACTCTACAGAAGAATTGGTTGTTAGAAAACAAAACTTCACAGTACAAGAGTCTGAGTTCATTAAGAAATACAAAATACATGACACCAATAATACCTACCTTACTTACAAGAATTATTGAACACCCCGAAATGCTTGGAATTTCACATTATTGATTATATCATTCTGAATTTATTTAAAATTCGGGGAAGAATTTTTAACAATAATGTAGGATTCAATGTAGAATACGAGCTCTTCGTGTTGAACACTTCATTCTACATTATTTGTTTTGTTTATTTCAGAATAATAAAAAGAATTTATTCTTCTCTCGTTCAAGAGTTTCTTATTCAGTTGAAAAAAAATAAAAATAAAAAAGAGAAAAAAGAAAAAAAAGAAAAAAAAGAAAGAAGAATAAATTTTTAATTCCATCCTCCTAAGACCAAAGGTGATTGCAGATATTTATCAGCCGACCAAATGTAAGTATTTCACTTCTTATCTACTTCACTTTGTGCATCATAGAGTTTGCATTGAGGACAATGCAAAATTTAGGTATGGGGGTGGGAATTAGTTATTTTTTCTCTTTGTTTTACAATTTTTTGTTGCGTTTTTGTCAAAAAATTTTCCTTTTCAAATATATATATATATATCGTCACTTGCCAAGTTGATAGAGTTATGTAATAATTGATTTATTTGATAAATTATAAATTTTCTAATCTGTTATTTACTCAAGTTCACCTTTTATGATAACTCTTAATAAATTTCTTCAGAAATAATTTTCAAAGTAGTATACTTCACTTAAGCCTTAACTTAATTTTTTATTTAAAATAATGGAATGTATGCATGCTTAGCTTAGAGTTAAAAATAAAATTTCAAAGTGTCTTGACTTACATATTTTTCAGAATATATATAGATATACATTTTAAAAAAATATTGCAAAAGAAGAGTGCGAAAAATGGACACCAAAAGAAAAAAAACTCTTAAATTCAAGGTGATTCTATCTTATAAAGCCTAAGTTCACTGAGTAATTAAGCCCAAGGAGTATTTCCATACTTATTAACCTAAGCCCAATTGGGTTGGGATCCATTCGCCCAAAACTCGTTAAATGGTCACTTAGAAAGCCCGTTAAAGTAGAAAAAAAATCACCAAGGAAGAAAGAGTTAAAAAAAATATTTTATATATAGTTATATTTGTATATATGGTCTTGGAAAATATTTTAGATCAAGCAACTTTAATATTATTTTAAACAAAGAGTTAGCATGTTCTTTTCAAAACTTTTAAATTAAATTTCTAAGTTTGGCTTGGTTTTGTATTGCTACAATGAGAAGATTTTCTAGGAAATATACCTTAGAGTAGATTTTCTAGGAAATTTAACTTAGAGTTATATATAAAAATGTTTTCTTGATTAATAACTAGCTTCAATTATCAAGTAAATTTAGTTATTTACTAACTTCTTTAATTTGGCAAGATGACTGAATTTTGTGGGTATATTCACTACAAATCCTTACGAGATTACAACTCGTCCACTAGGGTAACCTAGGGGTTTAAAGGCTTGTTGTATGCGCTAAATACAACCGCGATTCCTGCGAAAGTGAGTTAGATTTTCTTTTATTTTTCTTTCTTTGCTAGAGGACTAGCAAAAGTTTAGGTGTGGGGGTATTTGATAATTATATTTTATTATAATTTTATACCCTCATTATCTATTTTATATGAATAAATATACCAATAATAATTATTTTTATCTTTTAATTGTAGGTTAATGAAGAATAAATCTCAAACTTTCATCTCTCAACAAAAACCCATTGATTAAATGAAGAAATGAAGAAATGAAGCAAAGAAGCCCATTGGAAAATCAATTTTCAAATTATCCAAAAGCCCGGAATCAAGCCGAGTAGCCTGTAGAAGCCAGAGAAAATCAAAAATCCAATATGAAAAGAAATCATATTCAAAATGGTTGGCCACAAAGAAACGACGATATCTCCTAATCCGGAAGGCGGAATTTAACATATAATATATAAAAATCGCCTATCTCGACGAGACGAAGCTATCCATGAAATCAGAATTTGGATATAGTGGGTATCAATGTCGGCATCGATGTGGGCATTGATGCTGGCATCGATACCTACATCGATGCCTGCATCGATACCAGATCACTGTAGCGCGCGTCAATGGCTGATTTTGCTTGTCTTGGGGCTCAAGTTTGATCCAATGGCTCTCATTCACTGATGTTTACTATAAATAGCGATAGAGAGTGAGGGGTTAGAGGTGTGAAAATTTTGTAAACTCCTTTTGGAGAGGAGGGCTACTCTTAATTGAGAAGGCCTTCCAAATTTATAACTTTTTGTTACAATTAATAATAATAATTTTTTCACCACTTTAAATATTTTTTCTCTTTGTTGGATGATGAAGATAGAGATGAAGAATTATTTAGAGGTTTGCATTTCTTTCCTTTTTCTCTTTTATTTCTTTTTTATTGCTTATTAGTTTAGATTTATTTCTATGCTTAGTTAGATTTTATTTTCTTGTTAAATAGCCAAGAGGCTTGAACCCTCTTGCCTTAGATTTATTTCTTGCTTATAGATTAGATTTATCTTCTTACATTTAATTCTTGTAATTTATTTTGTAGTTTAGATTTTACAATTTATTTTATAGTTAAATTTTAATTTCTTACACTATTCACCTTGAGGCTAGAACCCTCTTGGGTTTAGTTTTTCTTTTTATTTATTTTTATTTTTGTTTGATTCGCCTTTAGGCTAGAACCCTCTAGGGAATCACTATTTTCTAAGAAGTGAGTTCAATTTTAGATTACCCATATCTATAATTGAATCCATCATCTTTAATTTCTTGTATTTTCTTTTATTCTTGAATTTTATTTTTCATTCTTGATTTTTATTTGTTTCTCGATTTTATTCATTCTTCCTTCTTGCCTTATTGATCACATTCATTCTTTGTCACATTCACTCTCACTTACATTTTGCGTCTATTTACACACAATCTTCACTCTCTCAATCTCTTCACAATCATATTCACTCATAACTCCTATTTGTCACGCACACAACATAAGAACCGGTTTTATATTTTCTCCTACAAAACACCTTCCTCATAGGATCGATATCTTTATACTATAACTTGACACGGTTGTGCACTTGCAACATTTTTTTGGTACATGTTTATGCTGCATCACTACAAACTCGTCTGCGTTTGAGTTTCGCTTGCAGCACCAACTCGCCTGCGCTTGAGTTTTGCCAGTGGCACAAACTCACCTGTAGCATAAACTCACCAGCAATTAAGTTTGCCTATCACATGAGTTAGGAGCCGAATAGCGATACACAACAATAAAAGAGAAAATGAAAGGGAGGTACACACAACGTCTTAAGGAATTAAGAAGGCGCAAAGCTCATTAGCTGTTTCTAAACAATACATTCGAACAAAGTTATGACTTTACAATCAAGCGAGTCATAACATTACATCCAAGAAACAAAAGATTGAACAGGACATCTTGAACCTATTCCTATTCTGCGAGCTTATTCTAGAAGTTTGAAAGACGCAAGCTCAGCTTTGACCGCGGCTATCTTCTCCACGTGCATAGCCTGAGCTTCGTCCTCTGTCTCTTGCCAGACCCTTGCCTCGAAAAAAGCGTTAGCGGCGGCATCCTCCTAGCGCAATGTAAAACCCCAAAATTTTGAATATTTTATGATAAATAATAATAAATATATTATATATTTATAAATAATATATTATGATGTTTGAGTATGCTAGGAATTGGTTTGAGATCAATTCAATGTATATATGTATATATATAAGAGCAAATGCATAATTCATGCTCGATGCATAAATCTGGAAATTTATGATCAGCGAAGAGATTCTATATTTTTCTCATAGATGTAGTTATGATTTGAAAAACTTAAAAGATAAAAGTTGTAGGTATCTTCAAGAGATTTCCAACAAGTCTTAGATCACCTCATTCCGAGGTTGGACGTGAAAGTTATGTCCAAAATACCGAATGTCATTTTTCTAGTCAGATTATGATTCCTGGTTCGGGTCAAACGGGTTTATTTCGGGTTTGTATATATATAAACATATGTTTTCATAAAAATTAACATCCTTACATCAGAGTTTCAAACCCTAGCAGACCCTCTTCCTCTCTCTGAATCCCTAGCCCTAAAGTTGAGAATTTTGAGAGCTTTGTGAAGCAAATATCGACACGAGGGTGAGATCATCAACGTGTAGCAAGGGGAAAACGGTTTGGTTGTACTTTTTTTTGGTTGCGGGTTATTTTAGAGGCTTAGAACGATATTTAAGGCAATATTATCTTCATCTAAACCCTTCCCCATAGTTAAATAACTAGTTAGATGTTTAATATGATGTTGAATATGTGTTTTCATACTTGAATCTTAACATGATGTGATAAAAGTTAAATTTTTGATGTTAAAACATAAACCAATGCTAGATTAGTAAATTTTTTTTCTTGCTGTTTATGATAGTATCATGATCATGATCATTAGGATTTTTCATAATTTCATTTATATATGAGAAATTTAAGAGATGTACTAAATAAATATTTTCTGCAGAAAACTGTAGCATTTGTATCATGTTTAACTGAGATTTTAAAAGAGAAAATAAACTCCAAATTTAACCAAACTAGTGCCAAATGAAAGATATATGTATCTAGTTTCTAAAACAGAAGACTAATCCTAAAAATCATTTGTATAGAGAAAGATATGATCTTTTTACTAACAACATGTCCTGTAGAAAAACGGCTGCACATATATAATGTTTAACTGGAGATTTGGGATAACAAATGAACTCCAAACTGAACCAAACTTTTGTCATTTGAGATATGTATGAATCTAGGTTTCAAAACAGAAAACCATTCTTAAAAAGAGTTTGTATAGAGAAAGATATATTATATTTACTAATAATATGTTCTGCAGAAAAACGGATGCACATGTATAATGTTTAACTAGAGATTTGGGATAACAAATGAACTCCAAACTGAACCAAACTTATGTCATTTGAAAGATGTGTGAATCTAGTTTTCAAAACAGAAAACCATTTATAAAAAAATAGTTTTTCTAGAGAAAGATATGCTTGTTTTACTAACAGATGTCACGTCTGTTTTTTCTGCTCGTTTTGTGGAGCTGTGTTGCGCCGTTTTGAGGTGCGTTCGCGGAGTTTTAAGCCGCTTGATGTTATACATTTAATCATGAATATGTTATGTTATACATTTAAGAATCCCAAGGGGATTATGATAAATTTTGATTTTATCATATTTGAATTAGATATAGTTCATATACATGTTGGATGTCGTTGATGAGCACAGCTCAGTACTATATAGGATAGTGCGTCGACATACCAAATATACATAGTTTATACATGAGCTGAATGTTATTGATGAGCATAGCTTAGTACTATATGGGATAGTGCGTCGACATACCAGAGATACAAAGATTTATATGAGGTGGATATCGTTGATGAGCTCAGTTCAGTACTACATGAGGTAGTGCGTCGATATTCCATATGTACAGGCTATTGAGTCGGATTTTAGGAGGCTTGATCTAACCGTCCGTCCCGCACTAGGGTGCGATGAGGCTCGTGAGCCGTATTTCTAGGATGCCTATTTGGTAGTCCGTCCCGCACTCATGTTACGTACTGAGATCGCGATGAGACTAATGAGCCATGTACACAGTTCAGTATACCTACAGGATAGTCCATTGCACTGAGACAATTACTTGATAACCTAAGTATGGTAGATGCCGATTATGAATACGACCTATCATTGAACTATATGACTGAGATATGTTACTTTTGAAAGTATACAAAAATTATTTGTTAGTATTTTATTCTATCTCTCCAGTGATAGTGAAAGATATTATAAATACGATGTGTTGATATCTTATTTCTTTTACTGTCTTTTTTACTTCTTAGTTGGAATTAATGATTAGATATTCACAATTTGAGACTTATGGTATATACATGAGGGTTTCCTTGTTTGGATTATTTCGCTCGACGTACCAGTCTCGTGTTATGGATTTCTAATTGTTGGTTTCATTAGATTTTTTTTAGTTCGGTATTAATATTTAGATATCTACATTTTGAGATTTATGGTATATACATGAGGGTTTCATTGTTTGGATTATTTCACTTGACGTACTACGTCTCGTGTTGTAGGTTTCTAAATGTTAATCTCACTTAGATACGGGAAAAATGAATCTAGGTAGACTATACTTAATAGATAGAGTCTCCACTCCATCTAGCAGCCCTTCCCTTGGGGGCGGATAGAGGTAATCTTGTTGAAGCACTCTGACGCTCTTGTTGTTGTTTCTTTTTCTTTTAAAAATACCCTTTCAGGTAGCTCGGAGTTTCGGAGAGCCGCAGGATGACAGAGTTCTTGCATAGTCGCCGTCCCAAGAGATTTATTAGAGGCTCCACTATAGTTTTAAAATTTTATTCAGACTTAGAGTTTATTTCCATTTTGTAAAGACAATGAGCCTTAGTTCGACTTTTCGTTTTGATTCATGTTGAGACATCGTATGTTATTGCAGACTCCAAATGTATTTCAGTTTATTTTTAGTTGAGACATGACCTTTATTTATGAGATATCATCTTCTTTATCATGTTTATTATTGTCGTTCTACTTCTTTGCCTGTTTTGTACCTACGCTTTTGTTTGACCCCACTAGAGGATATTATTGTGATTGGTGAAACTTGTTGTTGCACAGTGTGGGTGTATGACAGGTTTGATATCTCTGGGTTCACTTTGGACTGCAGCCATGAGTGAAAACAGGGGCGTCACAACAGCATTAGGAGAATACGCCTCTCCCTATAAGATCACCGAGCACGGTCTCACTCTGAATGCGTAGGCCCGTCAAAGTCGATTCCCCCTCAACATACGAGATCACGCCTGAAAGAATTAAAGAAGCGGTAGCCTCCATGTCAGCTTGCAACAGGCATTGCCGAAGATCCAAATGACTGATAAGGGATTCTTTGTCTTCTATGTCTCGCCTTCGGCACTCTCGCTGCCATATTCCGCGACGACGGGCTGAAGCCAAGAATAGCGTCACATCGAGCTCCAAATTCATCTACCGCAGATTCTCCAACTTTGTTAAAAGCGACTCCAGATGGAGGAGTCTCATTGAACAGTGTATGGCGAGCCTATAATCGTCTAGATGCCGGATGCGAGCCACGTGATCTGAGAGAGACTGTTTCAAGTCCGCGAAGGTACCACAGCCCTGATCGACGAGCGAGATCACCCGCTTTATAACATTCTCCAATTCCTCAACCTGGACCTGCGAATTAGCGGAGTTTGAGGGCTTAGACTCCGGGCCATCGCCAAGTACAGGAGCCGAGGAAGAGGCATCGTTCTCCGCCTTCTTCGAGGCAGATATCTTTGCTCGTGGTGCCATCTTGAACAAGTAGGGAGCGATGAACACCATGACCTCTTTAACAAGAAGGGGAAGCGGTATATAACGTACGGTCCAAGTGCGTGCATATCGTTCAACGACCCAGATCGGGCGTAGGGAACGAAGAGCTTCCATCACACCACCTTTAATGCGAAGCGACGTGCCAGCGTCAGTCTAGCTAACAAGCACGTGAGACCACGATCGGACATGTGGCTAGCCCAAGTCAGCATTCATCTCGCATGTGGCTTGATTCACTTGTGGCTAAAGCTCGCCTGTGACTACAGTTCGCCCACAACTTGAATTCACCTATGGCCAGAATTCGTCCATAGCTTAAGCTCGCCTATGGCTCGAACTCGCCTATAGCTTAGAGTCCACCCACAGCGACCTCACAGGTAAAAGCTGAAGGATAAGAGGCAACAGCAACAGGAGGAATATATGCACGAACACATTTGGGAAACCAAAAGAGCATAACATTTGTCCAGTTCTAAGACAGTATATTTGAACAAAGTTATGACTTTACAATCAAACAAGTTATAACGCTACATTGAAAGCAAAATGAGACAAATTGTTTTAACACTACTTTAGCCCTGAGAGCCTAATCCAGCAAACTGAAGGATGTGAGTTCAACTTTGACCGTGACCACCCTTCTTGCGTGGTCCTCCCGGGCTCTGTCATCGGCTTCCTTCTGAGTTCGTACCTCGAAGGTGGAAGCGGTAGCAGAATCTTCCTGACGTAGTGTCTTAAGGTTTCGAGTCGCCTTTTCGACAGCCCTACCAGCATTCCAGCTCTCAAATTGGAGCCCCTTCAGTGGTTTCTCCGCTTGCTCCAACTCAGCCTTCAAACGAATGACGGTGGAGGTAAGGACGTCCATCCGGTCCTACAGCAAATGCTGCCAGTCCGTCAAAAGGCCAAGGTGGGACTCCAAATCAGCAATATTCTACGCCCACACCTCCTGTTCCCACGTCCCCCTACACGGGGAGTGAGACAAGAACGGCTTCACGTCAGCCACTGGATCCACACGCAACAAGTGCTCCAAGCACCTCAGCAGCGATTCCAAGTAAAGCAGCCTCGTTATACAACATGTAGCGAGTCGAAATTCACCCATCTACCTACGGTTGGCCACGCAATCCAAGAGGGACTGCTGGAAATCAGAATACGCCCCTGATCAAGACTAACAAGGGAGATCACTTGCTTCGCAGCATTCTCCAGTTCTTCAACACGAGCCGGTATAGGAAGAAGTTCTGAAGGAATAGACTCTTGGCCACTGGCGAGCATCGCGATAGGTGGAACCTCAAGGCAAAGTCCTACTTCAAGCGGTGGAGCAGAGTGCGAAGCAGATGCAGCCGCAGGCTCCCCAGATTCATCGTCCGAGACAAGGATAGGCTCAGGCGGAGACCGCTCGACAGTCGGTGCACCCTCTCGACCTGGACGACACAACAAAGGGATTAAGATCGTAAAACAATTCACGAAGATCGAATGCAAGAATACCTTCGGCGACAGTGGCCTCGGTAGTAGTAGAGGAGGAATCTTTACGTTTCTTCTTTGAGACGGTCACTTTCACTCAGGAGCCATCCCGGACGCAGTAAGAGAAAGCTTGGGTTTCTCCTGCAGAAAACAATGAGTGCTATAACTCCTTCTAACGAGGGAGATGAGCATTATATACCCATTTCTTAGATGATCACCCACCGTTCGATTGGATAGTTCGAACCGAACGGTCTAAAGCAAGGCCGAACGATCCAGAATCCCACATGAGCGGTCGAGATCTAATAGTTTTAAGCATGATCTCCAGCCAACGGCTTGGATCGGAGCCCACCACTACGTCGCCTTTAATGCGAAGCGACATGCCCACGTCATATTAACTGGCGAGCGTATTAATACACGAACAGACACATGACCCACTAAAAGCAAAGCCCGCCTACGAGTCGAATTCTTTATTCGTGCTCGCATGGCTTGAGTTCGCCTGATAGACCAGGCTCGTGCATCACTTTTGCCTACCTAGTCCAAGTCTAGCTATAGCTCGAGTCTTCATTGCTCTCAAGTTCGCCTAAAAGTTGGACCCAATTGGGATTCAACCACGACTTGAACTGGTCTTAACTCCACCTATAGCTAAAATTCACCCGTGGCTAGAATCCGCCTGTAGCCAGAACTCACCCGACGCGAATCCACCGACGGTTAACTTGACCTTGCCCGTTGTGAACAGTGAAAAAACAAAAAAATGCAGACACACAAAATGAGAAGAACAATGACTAGGTCGAAAACACGATTACATTCATTAAGAGAGATTTGAACATAACAGTACAATCAAAATCAAGTTACAAATCTCTCAGCCATTACTCCACCTCGCGAATCTCTTCAGCGTGCTTAAGCTCGAGCCTCTTCAAGATCTCTCGATGAATATCCGCCTCAGAGCATGAAACCAAGTCTTGGATAGTGTGCCTTGCCTCCTTGAGGGCTCAGCCTTTCTCCTCAATGGCGTCAACGACTAGCTGTCATCGAGATCCGAGTTCCTCTAACTCTCCTATCAGCTATTCGCGAGTCTTCTCCTGGGTGGCCAGTAAGGCCTACGCGTTAGCAATGGTTTATTTGGTCTTCACTATCTCTGAAGACATGCGAGAGATATGGGAGTCGACTTTTTGGTGCTCTCAGCTTACTCGCTCGTCCTCGGCCGTAACGTGTGCCAACGTGTGCCAGTTCTTCCGTCAGCCTCGCCTCCAATGACATTGTCTCCTCCAGCCTACGATCGCGCTCCTATAATGCTGCTTGGACCTCACCGGACACAAGATGAAGGATTTTAGAATCCATGGCGTGAAGAGCGAGAAGCTGGCGAATAGCCCGCTCTGCCTCCTCCAAACGCTTGAAATACGGATTGGCAGCGGAGACACCAAGCATCTTGATCAAGAAGCCCATGTGATAGTCAAGAGCCTCCTTGAACTCCTCGAAAGGATAACTTTCTTCCAATGCGAGCTTGACGCTATCAGCAAGGGTATCTTTGAGGTTAGCAAGGGCTCGATCCAACGTCCTCTTGCGTGAACAAGCCGAAGGAGAGAGGGTAGCTTCCTCGACCGCAGACGTCACCGCCGGAGCCATGATCGAAGCACTGGTAGCCAGGTGGTAGATACCGCTGAGACCGAGACACCGACTGTCGCCACTGGGATCTCAGCCACAGATCTGACCTTAACCTCGGCGGTCATCAAGGATGAGGAAGCGACCACCAACCGAGTGGATGTTTCTCCTCGAGTCAGAGACTCCTGGACTGATGCTTCACCCCCAACCAACGCTTCTTCAGGAACGGAGACCTTTCCTTGTTGGTCTGACATTGCTTCATGAGCCGACCCCTCCTCCTCGCTCGACATCGCCTCATGGATCGAGGCATCATCTTCTTCCTCTGATTCATCCCTCTCTCCAGTCGACTCGCCCGCCTAAGAGGGGGGATCCTCTTTACCAGTGGCCTTAAGGGGTAGATCAGCTACAAATACAGGAAGAAGGTTAATAATAACTCCTGAGGAGAGTCCCATTGGTAGTTCAGCATGGGCAGACCAACAATGTTCGACCCTACTCTTACTTGAGTCGCCGAGCTTCGCTTCATCTCCAGTCCCCTGCTCTTCGTCAGAAGGAATGGAGACCACTTGCTCAACCGTACCTACATTAAATCAACACAAATGTCAGGTAGTGCTGATTCAACCTTACACTCGAGGTTAAAACATTAAAGGTCACCTTCTGGTATGATTGTTGAAGTCGTCGAGGCCCCCGCCTGTTGCCCCACATCAGACGATGGGGGAACATCCTCCGAAGTTATCGGGACCGTCCCTCATACGGTAGGCATGGCAGCCCCAGTCACAGGGGCAGTCACTCCAGGAATTATCACATGAGTGGCATTATCCTGGCCTTTCACCTCTTTGGTAGTCTCAACCGCCTCCTCGTGACGGACCTTCTTGATCGCCTCTGCCCTTGAGCTGCCGGCCGTGGTCTCTCGTTGTTGTTTAGAGAGGAGCGAACTACCTGGAGATAGAACGAGCATCCACATCCGTCCAGCTATCGTTCCCTAGACCTGTTCTAGACATTCGCCTGCTCAGGCCAACTCATCAGATTCTCCCTGCCCACCAGTAGGGTCTAACGAAAGGCAAGGAGGAGGAGCTTGGGCCTAAAATGACCCGAATTCGCCTAAACCCGTGTAAAGGTCATAGTTGTCCTTGGTATGGACTTCCGAAAACCACTTTCAATGTTCTGGCGACCCTTCTGCCCGGAGGGGAGAGGAGTTGTCCTTGGGTGACGCCCATGTTCTGCCACATAAGAACTCTGGAACCAAAAGCCCTCGGGATTAGCACTGGCGCCCCGATACCACCGGCAATATAGGAGCATGTGGTAAAGGTCGCGATCCTTTGTAGGTAGTTCGAAATACGTGTTGGTGCCGTTGGCATGGGTCCAAAACTACCCCTGCGTGCCAGCCACTAACCCTCCCTCATTATGCAAGTAAGCGTTAATGTTTCTTACGTACAGCTGGTCATACCCAAACTGACAGGCAAACCTGCAAGGAATGTAAGGCTCGACATAGCACGCGGAGCCTGTTCGCATGATGTGATACCCCGATCGGATATTAACCAACTATCGAAAGGCACCGCAGGAGAGGATGGTGTGGTGGTCTGCCGACACGACAATACGTCCCGAAGAGATTCGCCATACCCTCCGCCGCTGAAGTAGGGGAAGAAACTGTGAAAATTTTAGTGACCAAAGTGGGACAGCGTCTTCCTCATGTCAGGGATGTCTCTACACTTCCAGGAGCATTTCTCCAGACGTTGGACAAACGGGATGAACCCTCCCTCCTGGAGAGCAGCTGGGGCGCTCATCAAGCACTAGCAGTAGTAAACGAACCACGCTATCAAATAGGTGTACGACAGCCCTACTTTAGGATTAGGAGTCTAAGCGACTTCACCTTCCCCCTTTTCGGCGCGCGAAACTCGACAAAATTAGGTTGTCAATGTACGAAGTCCCCGATGGATGCATGTCACCATCGCCGACACCAGCGCGTAGGATCTCCCGTAGGCAAAGCGAACCGCAGGATAGACGACCTCCACTAGAAGCGCCTCGAAGGAATGAGTGGGAACCACGCACCTCTTCAACCACAACATGAGGTACCCCACTAATAGAGCCTTTTCGGATATAGGGGACCTAGCCTGATGATAAAATGAGTGGAAAGTCGTTCCAAATTTGAACCTACCCTCATCATGCTCAAGGGTTTCGGCAGCTCCCCTTCGGCTATCCTCCTCTCCACTTCGGCCTGGTCACACTTGCCCAGCAGCAGAGTAGGCCTTCCCTTGACATCATTTTCCGGGAACAGGTAGTCAGCCCAGTTCTTATGGCTGATCCTCAGAACCCTCTTCTTCTTGCCTTTATGGTCCGCTACCCCTAGGGTGTTGAGGCATATGTGGTAGTGGCCGAGCAGCTCCCACAGAGTCTCCACCATCGGGGGGAATCAGGTCGAAAGGTGGTCAATCTCATCTTAACCCGGTATGTACTCTTCATAAGGAAAACTCCCTAAAGGCAACCAGAACACATCGTACATCTCATGGAGAGTTATGCCAAGTTCATCGTTGGGAGTAAAAAACGTACCGCTATCTGGACAATAAAGTTCCAGAATACTGTGGAATTGAGGAGCGTTGATCTTCAGACCATGTTGAGTGGCTCGGATAGCTATGTACAGCTCTGAACCCGCAAGGTCGGAATTCTCATTCAAGATGTACTCGGTTATCTTAGGCCACCAGGTGCTGCTACCAGGCACCGAGTAAATCCGCCCTAGTGCCCTGAAATCCTTCGGAGGAAACTATCCCCCAGCCCGAAAGAAACTATGATAGAAGGTGTTCGCCACCACAGTCGTCTCCCCGACGGGCAAATCATTGTACAGCAGGTCGGGACGTAGGGTGGTCGCACGCTTGCAGGAACTATCGACCCTGTACACAGCTGTCGAGCCCGTAAAGACACCGCAGGTCACTCCATCTTGGGTCAGAGTCAGATCCCAGTTCATCGTTCTCGGAACAGCAAGCGACCGTAACTCGACGATTGAAAACCCCCTCGGCATACTGGGAAGGTAGTAGTGGACTCCACCCACAGCACGGAACCACCTGCTCTCCTCAAGAAATAGAGCCGATGGGTCAACAGTGACGTCACCAAACAAGAATTGAGGTTTTTTCAGCTCTGCCCTAGCCTCTTCCGTCAACAATGCATCTGTAGTTAACTTGCGCAACGTCAAGTGATGCCCGTCAGTTACTCTCTTAATCAATTCATCCGGCTTGTCGGCAGCGAACGCAGGCACAGGATCAAGGAAAGGGAATCAGGGGGGTGTCGTGTAGCGCATACCTCCGGCAAAACCAATGGCTACGCCCTTCGGGAGGGGCTCGTCAGAAAAAGTGGCTGCAAGGCGGTTAGAAAAAGTGGCTGCAAGGCGAAGCCGAAGAGTTAGAATAGAATCCACTATCGGGATCAGAAACTCTCTCAAGTCCCCTAAACAGGCGAATCTTGCCCGGCGAAACTAATTTTGCCTGGAAAGTGTTGAATTCACCTAAAAGGGGGAAAATCCGCTTGACAAAAGCAGAACTCGCCTGTCAAGGCCGAATCTACCTTCACCCGATAAAAGTTGATTTCGCCTATCAAAGCAGAAGTTGCCTTCACCCGATGAAAGCAGAACTCACCTGTCAAGGCCGAATCCGCCTTCACCTGATGAAAGTCAATTTCGCCTATCAAAGTAGAAGTCATCTTTACCCGATGAAAGCAGAACTCGCCTATCAAGGCCGAATCCACCTTCATCCGATGAAAGTCGATTTTGCCTGTCAAAGTAGAAGTCGCCTTCACCCAATGAAAGCAGAACTCTCCTATTAAGACCGAATCCACCTTCACCCGATGAAAGTCGATTTTTCCTGTCAAAGCAGAAGTCGCCTTCACCCAATGAAAGCAGAATCCGCCTGAAAAAGGCCAGTTTTACCCAGATCGGGAAAATTGCCAAAAAGGGTAAAATCCACTGAAGAAGACCCAGCGTCGATCGTCAATGCAAAGTAATTAGACTTACCCAAGTGCGTCCCAGGAGCGCTGGCGGCCGTACTGGCAACGACGCCACCAGGATTACGACTGGGGACCTTTCCCTTCGAGACGCATTTCTTAGCTTTCGGCGCCATGTCGAAAAGTCAGAAATGAAGACGAAGTTCTTTCTCTCTAAAAATCTCGAACAAGCAGAAATTCCTGAGCACAGTAGTCCCCAAAGGAAGAAGACGAAGCCTATTTAAAGGTGGGACACTTGCGGTTGAGGGGCGTGGCCACGATCAAAATCGACGGCCCAGATCGCTCTCGAGAGACGGGACGTTGGCGGTTGAGAGACGTTGCCACGATCAAAATCGACGGCCCGGATCGCTCTCAACAGTTCGGTTTTTGGAGGTTACAGAGGAACCGTCGAAACAGGGAACGGGTCGGGCAAGTCAAAACCCAGAACCCGAACCTAAATTCATGTCTAAATCTAACGGCTGGATTCGGAAACTACGACCACGATTCGTCATTGAGCGAAGCGCACAGAAGCGTTGTCGCTTTGTCAAATCACATTTAATGCGACCTGATGAGCCCACGCAACCTTAGCTGGAAGGTACAATGCTTCGCCGGTGAACACGTGGCTCGCCTCCCGCCAATTCGAACTCTGCCTGTGAGGATGGATTTCGCCTGCGAACACATGGCTTGACTTCTGCCATTTCAAATTTTGCCTGCGAAAATGAAACTCACCTGCGAACGTCTAGCTCGCTTCGTCAGTGAAAATATGTCTCGCCTGAGCCGCTCGTTTGTTTAGCCTAGTTCACCCGCGAAGAAAAATCTCGAGTGGTCCGGATCATCTGAAGTGTCTAGTTGTTAATAGAACGGTCTCACCTACACAGTCAGACCTACCAAATGATACAACCCATTAACACACCCTTCGGCCGCACCCGCAGGTAACGGTCATTTTAGTCGTTATGATACAACCAAACTACGACCTGACAGTTATAATTAACTCAAACCTACGCCTCAAATGGCTAAAGGTTAAAGCAAAAGTCTTAGCATTAAGCCTAAGAGAAACTACTCAACAACTCATCATTACTGAGAGGAATAGTATGGCTAGCCCGATTCAAACGGTAATCGGTAAAGGCAAGTCAAACCCGTTGATCAAGGGGGTCGTCCCTTCATCATCAAGAGAAGGTTGAGGGGCAGAAATAGGAGTAGGTTCTTCCTCCTCATCATCGGAGAGAACGATGGGCTCCGGCTGAGCAGCCTCCTCTTTCCTTTTCGAAGCGTGCTTTCCCATTCTCGAAGCCATCTCAAATCAGGGAAGATGAACTTTCTCTAAGAAAATTTGATCAAAAGATCATCTGAACGAAGTAACTCCCCCTGTAGGGGGTAAACGCTATACATACGGAATCTTAACGGCCGAGATTCGCCGAACTATCTGAAGTAAACGACTTCGATTCTACGGTTCAAATCGGACGGCCGCAAGCAAGGCGGGACATTCAGAATTCTACGTGAATGGCCAAGATCTGACATGATCCCTCATCGGATCGATGGATGGGATCAAAAGCGCTATCGAGTCCGCACCTTGAAGCGAGAGTGCGAATGCAAAACATCAACTTAGCGGGCAAGCGTAAGGACCCACCCACAGACACGCGGCTGGCCTTCATAAGTTTGAATTTTGCTCGAAGTGACCCAACTCAAATGGTAATCTAGCCCATGTGCACTCACACCACTCAAGTTCGCCCAAAGGTCTCGACCTAGCCGAGGAAGTCAAATTCACCTTGACTCATCAGGAACCTCTTTATTCAAAGTATTCCAGACCACACGCAAGTTGGTTTAGATCTAAAAACTTTGAACGGGGTCTTGTAGGCGATAAAAATTACCTTTTAAAATAAGCCTGAAATCCGCTTGCGTATTCGGGTCGCCCGCGCAACGTGAAAATGAGGCTCACTCGTGTGCTTGACTCGCCAGCACGAGCCAAGACCACGCAATCACCAAATTCACCCACATAGCTGGCGATCCACCAGGCGACTAGAAACTCGTCTGCACACTTGACTCGCCTGCACGGGTTAAGTTTACTAAAGAGCCGGACCCGCCTGTGTGCCCAGACGATCAGCCAGGCGATGAGCGTTCTAACCACAGACTCACCAGGGTACTCGGCGGCCGCAATATCACGTCCAGGGATGGGCCTTCCCATTTCCCACGACGTGAAGGGAAGGAGCACAGTACTCCGAGCCCATTAAGCGGCCGTCCACAATACGAATGACCAGTCAAATCCATGCAATCGCCAAACTCGCCTGCATGTTTGACTCGCCCGTACGAGTTAAGATCATCCAAGTGACTGAAATTCGCCTGCTTACTCGCTTTGCCTGCACGAGTCAAGGGATGAATTCGCCCGCGATAGACGAACTCGCCAAATTCGCCAGAGTACCTGGCGGCCGCAATATCATGTACAGGGATGAGCCTTTCCACTTCCCACGATGTGAAGGGAAGGAGCACAGTACTCTAAGCCCATCAAGCGGTCATCCACAGTACGAGCGACCAGTCACATCTACGGTGTCACTACACTCGCCTGCACATTCGACTCGCCCACACAAGTTAGGTTTACCCTAGAGCTGAGCTCACCTGCACAAGTCAAGAGACAAATTCGCTCGCAATCAACAAACTCGCCAAACTCGCCAAAGTACCTGGTGGTAGCTACATCACGTACACGAATGGGCCTTCCTGTTTCCCACGATGTGAGGGAGAGAAGTACAGTGCTCTGAGCCCATCAAGCGGCCGCTCATGGTACAAGTGAGAAGCATGATATCTCCAAATAGTATATGGTCACAGTCCATGATTCAAGGGAGCGACCACACCATCTCTCCCCTATTTAAGGGCCTCCCCTGGCTACAGGAGAGATGTTCGTAGTTAATTGATTAATTCAGTTAGTTAGCTGGACCATTAGCTCTCAACTCTCAACTGAGTTGACGACGGGCTCTTTGCATGATCCTTGCACTATAGCACCTTCTCCCAGCTTCGGGCCCTGACCGTCATTGAACTCGGAAACTCAAACTCGATGAGCACGAGCTTCTATTGCGTACTGAAGCTCACCAGCAACCTAGATCGAATCGTCCAATGGAAGCAGACTCAGTGCGAGAACCGAGCGAGGCGTCCTATCGCTACCAAAGTCCCTACGATAAACAAGGAGGGTCTTCCCTCCGCTTCTGTTGTAATTTTGATTCATTAGTTTGTAATAAGCTATTCTTATCATTGTAATTTTGATTCATTAGTTTGTAATAAGCTATTCTTATCAATACAAACGAAACCCTCATTTCGGGAAATCAAAATTTACATTTGTAATAAGCTATTCTTATCAATACAAACGAAACCCTCATTTCGGGAAATCAAAATTTACACCTACATATATCAAACAAACTTGCTCATTTTGACAGTGCCTATAAATTATGGAAACATATAGAAGCATGTCAAGGAAACTTGGAGGAGATCCAACGGATTCCGACGGATTATACTTCAAGTGATTTTGGAGCTTCGTCGTGCACATGACTACTAGGCGACAGCCCTAGTGTGGTATACGGTTCTGAATCCAATAATAAATCATTGATTAGTGAACTTGCATGTGTATATAATATTAATGAAAGCCTATAGTAAATTGCAACATAATTTTAAAAATTTGAAAAACAAGCATGTTATTTTAAAATTCGATCATGACTTATTAGCATCTAAGTTTGAAACTATTTCCAAAGAGAATATGATCCTCAAAAAAATAATGAGAAATTAAAATTGGATCATATTGCTTTAACTTCAAATGTTGCTAGCTTAACTCATGATAAAAATAATGTCATGTTAGAAGTAGAAAATATGATAAATGAAGTTAATTCTTTTGCTAATAATTATGTATGTTCTACTTCTAATTACAATACTTCTATGCCTAATAATGAGTTTATAACATTAAGAATCACATTTCATCTTTAGATTCAACTCTCAATACATGCATTGTCAACAATAAGAAACTTATGGACCTATGTGTAAAATCACGTGCAAATTCTTCCAAACCATGTACTCACTATGCATAATGTATAGCAAATTTTATAGATGTTCCATTTGCGACCGTAAAGACCATCTTGCTAAATTTTGCTATGATGCATAAAAATCCACTAAGTCCAATGTTAAAGCTCCTTGTGCATCTCATAACGTTTGAAAACATCACAAAATCGAAGTATTGAGAACTATATATAGTCTCTCAACATATCAGCCCAAACCAAAGGAAAGTACAAAAAATAAGGCAAAACCAATAAAAAAATAAAATCTAGAAAACTAGTCCTTTTTTGCAACGGATACATTATCAGTCGACTGATGGTCATGCGTCGGTCGACCGAAGGATAGCTATCGGTCGACTGATACATGTGTATTGGTCGATTGATGACCCTGAGAAAATAAATGCTAAAAAATTCTCTAATCGGTCTACTGGTGATCTCACGTCGGTCAACCGATTTGCTGTCGTCAGTTGACTGATTGAGTATTGTTGGTCGACCGATTGATAGATATCCAGATACTGAATTTTTCTAGAAACGTGAATTTGCAAAATCAGTTTAACATAGTAAATCAACTCCAAAAATGATAAAACTTTAGGAAATATTTATAAACATGAAATAGAACTTGTTAGAAAAAGAATTTCTCAAATTACATTTCTTATTTGTGAAAACTCATTTATTTTGTAAACTGTTCAAGAATACGAAATCATCAAAACTCGATTTTGATGAAATCATTCCAAACAAAATTTGAAACACTTTTAAATAGATTAATAGACTTGAGGAAATATATAAAATAGTGTAATCAAGTCTTTAATCTATAAACATATTATTTTCCAAAACCAAGATGATAAATATGAAACGAATATGTATGTATATACATATAACTATTTGCTTCATATTTATATGAATAAACTTGAAGGCTATAAAATGAAAATGTGTATGCGTAAAATAGTTAAGCTTTGAGTATTAACACATAAAGTACACAACTAAACTAGAAACAATATACCCAAGCTAAAAGTCTTCATTTGAGCTCGATGTTGAATGATTCTCAGCTTGGTAGGGGATGAAGCACGATCTCGTATTTGACTTGAATTGCGACGGCTTCACTCAAATATCCTTCCATCCTCTAATGAATATGATCGTGTAGGCGTAAGTCCAACCAACCTCCGACTGAGGATCTTTGTGTAGAATACTTAACAAGAAAATATAAACACTCGACAAACATTGTTAGTAATTGTTTGTTAATCATAAAAACTAGATTAGATAGTAGGCTCATAAACATGAGACCAAACAATCTTCCCTTTTTGATGATGACAAACAATCTACACAAAGATATATAAGACATGCATGATACCAAATGAATATACAAATTATAATCCACATGCATGAGAAAACGAAATACTCACAATCCACTTGTTTCTCCCTCTTTGTCAACATTAAAATGGGGGAAAATAATAAGAATGAAGAGAGCGAAAACTTCCCCTATCAATAAGGCACGGTGAGTATAAACATTGAAAGAGATAGGGAATGTTCCCCCTATAAAAATGTCTTAGATCATATATAAAAAAATAAAAAAGTATAATAAGGCATATATGCGAGTAAACATAGATAAGTATAAAAATATATTAAACAAAACTCACATTCAAGATGATAAAAGAACACATATAGATTTATATAAACAAATCATGAAATCAAATGAAGGGAAATTATGTAAAGATATTTTCAAACGAAAGTAACTCATGAAAATCCAAATGAAAATCTTGATATATCCCCAATTTTGAAAATGAAAGAAAACCCATGAAGGAAAATTATGAAAATCCATGAATAAGTCATAATATTAAATAAAATTCATGAATTAATTTATGAAAATTCATGAAAAAAGATTCATAAAAATTCATGAAAAAAACATAAATCCATGAAATGATTTGAAATCCAAACGTAGGCCAAAAATTTATGCGAACATCAATTTTTGAAGGAGATAAGAAATAATCAAGCAAATATTTGATTCAAATGACAAGCATGCTCAAATTACCATTTATAAAAACAATATTTTGACAAAGAGGTTAGGTAAAGATGTCCGCTAATAGAGATTTTCAATCAATATAAATAATGAACACATATTTCCTATCTACATGATCACATAAAATAATGTCGAAACATTTATATGTTTCATCCACAAAGAAAAAATTATGCTTAGGATAAAACAAATTAATATCAATAATATCATTTTCGACAAGAAAAACTAGATAAACAATCATGCCAAGCTCTTGGAGCTTGTATCAACCCATATATAAACTTTTTACACCTGGTAAACATGGTATGGAAAAGAGGATTAACAAATCCGGGAGGGGTTGCTCAAACATAAACCTCTTTATTTATAAAAATCATTTTAAAAGGCATTTCTAACATGCATTTAAAATAGTTTGAAAACTTTAAAGCTTGCAAATGCCAAAAAAACATACAAGAATTTGACTCTATCCTTACAACTAGTGCAAATAATTTGTCACAATCAATGCTCTCAAAGTCAAAACCAACAAATCATAATAAGAAATGAATAATAAAATAAAATAAAATTTCAAAAATATTGTTTGTTCAAAACAATCATTTTAGTAAAAAATTGATCAATATACATTCCAAAAAAATAAGTTTTTCTAATACGTTCTAAAAATAATTTTCGCAAACACGTTTTCCAAAAAAACCAGAAATGCTAAAAATTTGTTTTGGAAATCAAACTAATTTTGGTACCCATACACTCTTGGTGCAGAAAAGTTTAGGGACATGACCCCTATCAATAAAATTCAAAGCCCTTGGGTTATGATTCTATTTGGGCGTAAGTAGTGCACGTGTCCGGTCATAGCAATAATCTCACAAATGACCCATCATATTACAATTGGTGCAATGGAATGGATGCACTTGTTTATGTTGACCATATGGATGTGCACTAGAAAAATTTACAAACAAATATGATCTTTTAATATTATTTTATAAATGTGTAACTTTTCTCAAATCAAAATAAAATTTGGCCAAATAGCCAAAGTGACCACAAAAATTACACTTATACACATTTGCATGCTTATGATAAACTTTGTGTGCACGTGTATGTGCATGTGTATATGATGAGGAAACTTGGTGGGATGCACAAGGAGTAATAATATTAGCATTAGTGGTTTGTTGTGCATCATAGCAAAATTTTGCAATATGGCATTTACGGTCGCAAATGGAACACTTATAAATTTTGCCATACACGTGTACTTAGTGTGTTAGATTTGGAAAAATTAACACGTGACTTTGCACACAAATCCACAAGCTTCTTATTATTGTCAATGCATTTTGTTAATATTGAATTTTAAGAAGATATGCAGTTTTTCATGTGATCTAACTCATCATTAGGAACAAATTCATTGACCTTAGAAGTAGAACAAACATGATTAATTTTGAAAGAATTAAATTCATTACTAATTATTTCTACTTCTATCATGGCATCATTTTTTTTATTTGATAAGCTAGCTATCTTTAAGCTAAGAGAAAAGTGATATTGTCTTAATTTATCATTATTATTCTTAAGAATCACATTCTCTTTAGAAATAATATCAAAATTGATGCTAGCATATCATGATCGGATTTCAAATTTACATGCTTGCTTTTCAAATCAATAAAATTATGATGCAATTTATTATATTCATGCATTAATTTCTCATATGCACAAGAAAGTTCATTAACAGATAATTCATCATCGGAATCGGACTTGCATACCTCACTAGAGCTATCGCCTAGTGGCCGTGTGTATGATGAAGCTCTATTCTTACTTGAAGTGAATCCTCCAAAACACATCGGATTTCCTCCAAGTTGTCTTAATGTGCATCTATATGTTTCCACAATAAATATGCACTATCGAAAGAAGCAAGTTTGTTAGAAGTATATGAGTCAAAAGCATTAGGCATAAATTCTAACACTAACTTGTTCATAGTAAACATCTTTTTATCATATTTGATCCACTTGAATTTCTCCAAAGTAGGCACAATATAAGCATAATCAATAACTTCTCACAATTCAATATTTTTAGATCTAACAAATAGTTTAAATCTAAAACACCATTGAGCATAAGAGAAGTTATTAAATTTTGGAGCAATATTAATGTCATAGTCTAAACTAGGTGCACCATGCATGTCCATGATAAGTATGCAAGTAAAAAATAATCGCAAAACTAGATTAGCAATAAATTAAAGTGAGGATCTTTGACTCAAGGAGATTAAGCCACAAATAAAAAAGGCTCAAGTTCTGATACCAAATGAAAGTATCCTATGGGGGTGATTAGGGTATTTGCTAATCTAATACGATATTAATGCAAAATTAAAACTTATAATACAATATATTAGTAATGAGGTATGCAATGAGATATGCAAGGATATATAATGAAACAATAGATGAATAAACTAAGATCACAAGATATAAGAGAAATATACGCCAATGCTAAACACAAACACAAGCAAATGATCACGGAGTTCGGTCACCCTTGACCTACGTCTCTACTCCTCACCCTTGAGGAGATTCTTCACTATCAACACAAAAGCTACACAATTGGTTTTCAACGCTCACCGATAAAAATTTATAACTCACACAATTGTCAATACACAATACACTCCTCTAAGTGTTGACCTAGCCTGTGTCACCTTCCTCAAGTTCTCAGAATTATAACCTCTCTCTAGGATTTACAACCGACATCACTCCTCATGGAATTGACCCCGTCTTTCATCAACCATTTCTCTAAGTGTCCTTGAGTATTACAATGTGTTCTCTCAACAATAAGGCGCAAATACAAAGGTTTCTTCTCTAACAAAGATGAGAACGAAATACTAAGTTCACTCTCAAAGATACAACCCACAACCCAAATATACAATATGTGAAAAATACTTAAGCTCAAATTGTTTGTGTGTGAAATCAATGAATAAAAATAAAAACAAACTTGAATTAATCTAGCAAGTATAAATTTGACAATTGAAATATAAACAAGCTAGATAATTGAGGTTAGAAAACTTCTCTGATGTAAAAAAAAGAGTTGTAGATGATGATTTGAGGTAGAATGCCTCAAAACAAAATTTCAATTCTCCTCTTTGTGAAATTATCTTCACACAAACAAACACTTGATTTTTCTTAAAACTTTTAAACAAAACTTGCAAAACTTGTTTTTTTTTAAAACATCACAAAATCTAAGTGTTGAGGACTATATATAGTCTCTCAACATATCAGTCCAAACAAAAGGAAAGCACAAAAAACGAGGCAAATCAATAAAATACAAAATCTAGAAAACTAGCCATTTTTTGCAACGGATACATTATCAATCGACTGATGGTCATGCGTTGGTCGACTGAAGGATAGCTATCGGTCGACTGATATGTGTGTATCGATCGACTGATGACCCTAAGAAAATAAATGCTGAAAAACTTCTCTGGTCGGTCGGCTGGTGATCTCACGTCGGTTGACCGATTGATAGATATCCAGATACTGAATTTTTCCAGAAGGATGAATTTGTAAAATCAGTTTAATGTAGTAAATCAACTTCAAGAATGATAAAACATTGGAAAATGTTTATAAACATAAAATAGAACATGTTAGAAAAAGAATTTTCTAAATTACATTTCTCATTTGTGAAAACTTATTTATTTTGTAAACTGTTCAAGAATACAAAATTGTCAAAACTCGATTTAATGCCACTTGGAAAGAACCCTAGAGGGGGTGAATAGGATTTGTCCTAATCTAATTCAATTTAATACCAAATAAAACTTTACTAACAAATATATCCTAGCATATGAGATATGAACAATATACGTGCAAGGATATATAAATAACACAAGGGTAATCAAACTACTAAAATGATAGGGCAATATAAACAACAAGCAATTGACAAAGGTGATATAAATGATAAGCACGAATATAAAGGAACGCCAATGATAAACGCAAACAAACGATATGATCATGGAGTTCGGTCCCCACGACCTATGTCTCCTTTCCTCACCTCGAGGAAATCAACCGGGTTTTCTACGCTCACCCGAATAACGTTTACACCTCACACTTGGTTTTCTAGTTCACCGAAAACTTTACAATCACTCACAATGTAAACACACTAACTACCACCTTAAGTGTTGCTCTCTAGCCCGTGTCTCCCTCAAGTGTTAGGAATTACAACCTCTCTCTAGATATTACCACCTACCCCACTCCTCTTGGGACGACCCCGTCTCTCACTACACACTCCTCTTGGTGTACTAGTGTAATACAAAGTGAACCTCATAATAATAGCCCACAATAAATGATTGTTCTCTAAAGAAGACGAGAACTCAATTAAGCACAACTCAATGTTACAATCTCTCACAACCCAAAATATATTATGTATGTAAATACTAAAAGCTCAAGTGGGTGTGTATAACAATGAGATTCAATAAAAAATCAAACTAAACTCAAATAAATTCTAGCTTATGGAAATGAAAATCAAACATATAAAATAGCTAGATTGAGTTTAGGAAGACTTCTCTATATGATAACAAGAGAGAGAGAGAGAGAGAGAGAGAGAGAGAGAGAGAGAGAAGAGTTGAATGCTCAAACACCAATGGATGATCTCTACATGCTCTTGTGAAATTATCTTCACAAACAAAACTCTTAAACAAGCCTTAAACACCTTTGATAACAAGAGAGAGAGAGAGAGAGAGAGAGAGAGAGAGAGAGAGAGAAGAGTTGAATGCTCAAACACCAATGGATGATCTCTACATGCTCTTGTGAAATTATCTTCACAAACAAAACTCTTAAACAAGCCTTAAACACCTTTAAACAAACTAAACAAACTAAACAAACTATTATAACCCTTGTAAAACTTTTTTCTTCATTAAATAAAACTAAGGATATGTGGGGGTATTTATAGGAACCCCAAAGCCAAGAGAAAACAATGCAAAAAGACCAAAAAATAAAAACTAGAACATGCAGAAAAAAACTAGCTGTTACAGCATCAGTCGACTGACGGTTTTTATCAGTCGACTGACGGTTTTCATCAGTCGACTGATGAGTTGAGCGCTAGAGGTATTTTTTAGCTCATCAGTCGACTGATGACCTTATCAGTCGACTAAAGACCTCATCAGTCGACCAAAACAAAACAAATTTTTTTTTATTATTCCAAGCATTTTCTCCAGTCGACTGAATACATTCATCAGTCGACTGATAACACTGTATCAGCCTGATTTGAATAGTAAAACTGGTTTTTGAAGTGCCTTTAAAAATAGCAAATAAATTTTAAAAAATGTAAAACTTTAGGAAATCATTGTAAACATATAAATGAACATGTTACAAAAAGAATTTTTGAAATTTCACTTCTCAATAGTAAAAACTCATCATTTTTCATAACAAGTCCAAAACAAGAAAATACAACAACACTTGTTTTTTTTATTTTGACTAAACCATGTTTTGAAGCTTTACAGAATGGTTTTATAGACTTAATAAAAGATGTATACGGTGAATGTTAAGTCTATAAACAATAATACATTATTTTCACAAGAATGTATATATAATACAAAACACATTTGTTTTTCCAAAAACAATAGAATATGAAACATGAAAGTGTATATGAATATAACTATTGTTTCATATCTACAAAGTTAAACCAAAACAAAACAATAAATATGAAATATGTAATTTTATATTTATATAAACATGAAAACCAAAACATGTATGTATATATATAACTATATATATACATAGATAACAAAATGCATGTGTGTATGTGATATTGAGCTTAAAGTGTCTTAACACACATAATATAAACCTAAAACTAAATTACCCAAGCTATCTAGATATTCGATGAAGCTCAACTTGGTACACTTACGGATGAAGTTTAAACTTGGTCTTCAATTTGAATTGCATGGCTTCACTCCACTATTCTGCCAACCTCCATTGGATATGATCGTGAATGCTCGATTCCATCCATCCTCCAACATATTGTTTGCCTAGAATAGATACAAAACACAAATACTAGACAAACAATAAATTATTTGGAAATCATCATCAAAACAAAAGGACCCAACAATCTCCCCCTTTTTGATGATGACAAACAATTTACAAAAAGATATATATATATATATATATGCATAAAGGGAAATGAATATACACATTATAATTATCATGCATATAACCAAAATAAGATATACTCATAATATTTCTCCCCTTTGACAACATCAAAAAGGGGAAAACAAAAGAATAGAGAGAGCGAAAGCTCCCCCTATAAATAAGCATGGGTGGGGTATAAAACAAGTATAGGAATTGCTCCCCCTATTAAAATACCTTAATGAATATATGTAATGAATACTAAGGCATACATATGTGAGCAAACATAGAAATAGAAAAACATGCTAGGTATAACTCACATACAAAAAGACAATGAGAACACATATTGATATGTCATTATGAAATAATATCTCATTATACAAACATAAAAACCATGTATAAAAGTAGATTTATGAAATAAAAAAAAAGAACATGAGAATCATGCAAAAAGTTTTCAAATGAAAACAAATCACTTAAATGAAATCATAAATCAAATGAAATTAAAAGTAAACCATATATGGCAAGAGAGGAAAATATATCAACCTCTTAAGTTTGTTTCAACCCATATAAATATTTTAGCACCCGGTAAACAAGATTTGGGAATAAACACCCAATAAACCCATGGGGTTATATAAACACAAACCTATCATCAAAATCGAAACTAATAATCATGAAAACAAAAGAATTGATCAAAGAAAAAATGTTTTCATATTAAAAAAATTCAAAAACATTTTTCAAAACCAAGACATGAAAAATAATAAAATTCTTGGTTTAAAAAGATTTTGGCATCCAAGCATTCTTGGTGTCAGATTGGTTAGCGACATGACCCCTGTCATTCAAGCTCAAAGCCCTTGGGTTATGAACCCATTTGGACGCATTTAATACACTAATACGGTCAAAGTAAAAATTATACAAATGACCTTTCCGATTGCAATAAGTGCAATGAAAGAGACCCTTTTGATTTTATTGACCATAAACTTGTGCACGAGGTTCATTTGCAAAAATAGATGGTCTTATAAATTTATTTTGCAAATGAGAAACATTTTGAAACAAGGTTGGTCCACTTGAAATATTTTGCGATTTAGAAACTTTTGCAAATCAGAACAAAACTTAGCTAAGTGACCAACTCTACCATAAAAATTACAATGATACACATTAACATGTTTATGATGAACTTTGGATGCATGTGCATGTGTATGTAATGAATAAGCCTTATGGGATGCATAAGAAGTATTAGACTTAGATGATTTGTGTCCATCATAGCAAAATTTAGCAAGGTAGCCTTTTCGACCGTAAATAGAACATCTATAAACTTTGTTATACATATGTGCATAGTGAGTACGTGGTTTAGAAGAATTTGCATGTGACTTTACACATAGGTCCATAAGTTTCTTATTTTTAATAATGCATGAATTAAGAGTTGAATCTAAAGAGGTAATACGATTTTTAACATCATTCAACTCATCATTAGGCACATATGCATTAACATTAGAAGTAGAACATATATGATCATTTCTAAAAGAATTAAACTTATTTCTAATGTTCTCTACTTCTAATATGGCAATATTCTTAGCATGAAATAAGCTGGAAATGGATGAGGTTAATTTTTTATTTTCCAAATTTAACAAGTCATTGTTTTCTTTAAGCATAGTATTTTTTTGCAATGACATCAAATTTGGACACTAGCTCCTCATGATCGGATTTTACTGTAACATGATTGCTTTTAAGATTAATAAAATTATTATGCAACTTAGTGTTGGCATGCATTAATCTATCATATGCACAAGCGAGTTCATTAATGAATATGTCACTATCGGATTTTGAATCGCTTACCACACTAGGTCTATCGTCTAGTGACCGTATGCATGATGATGATGCTCCAATAGAACTTGAAGAGAAAGCCGCCAAAGCTCGTCGGATCGCCTCCAAGTTCTCTTGATGTGCTTCTATGAATTTTCATAATTTGTAAGCACTATCAAATGAATCAAGCTTGTTAGAAGAAGATGAATCAAAAGCGTTACGCAAAAATTCTAACAATAGCTTATTCATTGTAAACATCTTATAATCATTTTTACACCACTTGGATTTCTCCGAAGTAGGTACAATATAAGCATTTTCAATAACTTCCCATAAATCGAAATGTTTAGATCTAACAAATATATTAAATCTAGAATACCATTGGTCATATGTGAAGGCATTGAATTTAGGAGCAATACTAGGATCATAGCCTAAACAAGGTGCACAATGCATGTCCATAATATCTATATGTATGCAAGTAAGATACAATAAATCTCAAAACTAAATTAGCACAAAAATGTAACTTGGATCTTTAACTCAAGGCAATTAAACCTTAAATCAAAGAGCACCAAGCTCTGATACAAATTGAAAACACCCTAATGCCACTAGGAAAGAACCCTAGAGGGGGGGGGGGGGGGGGGGGGGGGTGAATAGGGTTTATGCTAATCTAATCTGATTTAATGCCAAATAAACCTTTACTAACAAATATATCCTAGCAAATGAGATATGACAATATATGTGCAAGGATATATAAATAACACAAGAGTAATCAAACTACTAAAATGATAGGGTAATATAGATAACAAGCAATTGACAAAGGCGATATAAATGATAAGCACGAATATAAAGGAACATAAATGGCAAAAGAAAACAAATGATATGATCGCGGAGTTCGGTCCCCACGACCTACGTCTCTGCTCCTCATCTCGAGGAGATCTTCACTATCACAATCGAGTTTTCTACACTCACCCGAATAACGTTTACACCTTACACTCGGTTTTCTAGTTCACCGAAAACTTTACAATCACTCACAATGTAAACACACTAACTACCACCTCAAGTGTTGCTCTCTAGTCCGTGTCTCCCTCAAGTGTTAGGAATTACAACCTCTCTCTAGGCATTACCACCTACCCCACTCATCTTGGGACGACCCCGTCTCTCACCACACACTCCTCTTGGTGTACTAGTATAATACAAAGTGAACCTCATAATAATAGCTCATAATAAATGATTGTTCTCTAAACAAGGCGAGAACTCAATTAAGCACAACTCAATGTTATAATCTCTCACAACCCAAATTATATTATGTATGTAAATACTAAAAGCTTAAGTGGGTGTGTGTTATAATGAGATTCAATAAATCAAAATCAAACTAAACTCAAATAAATTCTAGCTTATGGAAATAAAAATCAAACATATAAAATAGCTAGATTGAGTTTGGGAAAACTTCTCTATATGATAACAAGAGAGAGAGAGAGAAGAGTTGAATGCTCAAACACCAATGGATAATCTCCACTTACTCTTGTGAAATTATCTTCACAAACAAAACTCTTAAATAAGGCTTAAACACCTTTAAACAAACTAAACAAACTATTATAACCCTTGTAAAACTTTTCCCTTTAGTAAATAGAACTGAGGATATGTATGGGTATTTATAGGAACCCTAAAGCCAAGAGAAAACAAAGCAAAAATACCAAAAAATCAAAACTAGAACAGGCTGGAAAAAACTAGTCGTTACATCATCAGTCGATTGACCGTTAGAGGCATTTTCTAACTCATCAGTCGACTGACGACCTTATCAGTCGATTGATGACCTTATCAGTCGACTAGTTAGTTGACCAAAACAAAACAAATTTTTTTTGTTATTCCAGACGTTTTCTTCAGTCGACTGAACACATTCATTAGTCGATTGATAACACTGTATCAGCTTGATTTGAATAATAAAACTGATTTTTAAAGTACCTTTAAAAATAACAAATAAATTCCAAAAAATATAAAAGTTTGGAAAATCATTGTAAACATGTAAATGAACATGTTACAAAAAGAATTTTTGGAATTTCACTTCTCAATAGTGAAAACTCATTATTTTTCAAAACAAGTCCAAAACATGAAAATACAACAACACTTGTTTTGTCATTTTGACTAAACCATATTTTGAAACTTTACAGAATGATTTTATAGACTTAATAAAAGATGTATACAGTGAATATTAAGTCTATAAATAATAATACATTTTTTTCACAAGAATGTATATATAATACAAAACACATTTGTTTTTTTCAAAAACAATAGCATATGAAACATGAAAGTGTATATGAATATAACTATTGTTTCATATCTACAAAGCTAAACCAAAACAAAACAATAAATATGAAATATGTAATTTTATATTTATATAAACATGAAAACCAAAACATGTATGTATATATATAACTATATATATACATAGAAAACAAAATGTATGTGTGTGTATGTGATATTGAGCTTAAAGTATCTAACACACATAATATAAACCTAAAACTAAATTACCCAAGCTATCTAGATCTTCGATGAAGCTCAACTTAGTACACTTGAGGATGAAGCTTGAACTTGGATATTCAATTTGAATTGCATGGCATCATTCCACTATTCCGCCAACCTCCATTGGATATGATCGTGAATGCTCAATTCCATCCATCCTCCAAGATATTGTTTGCCTAGAATAGATACAAAACATAAACACTAGATAAATAACATTAGATATAAATTGTTTGTAAATCATCATCAAAACAAAAGGACCCAATAGGCTATAAAACTAAAACGTGTATCTATAAAAAAGTTGAGCTTTGAGTATTAACACATAAAGTACACAACTAAACTAGAAACAATATACCCAAGCTAAAAGTCTTCATTTGAGCTCGATGTTGAATGATTCTCAGCTTGGTAGGGGATGAAGCACGATCTCGTATTTGACTTGAATTGCGATGCTCGATGTTGAATGATTCTCAGCTTGGTAGGGGATGAAGCACGATCTCGTATTTGACTTGAATTGCGATAGCTTCACTCAAATATCCTTCCATCCTCTAATGAATATGATCGTGTAGGCGTAAGTCCAACCAACCTCCGACGGAAGATCATTATGTAGAATACCTAACAAATAAATATAAACATTCGACAAACATTTTTAGAAATTGTTTGTTAATCATCAAAACTAGATTAGATAGTAGGTTCATAAACATGAGACCCAACACGATCAACCTTGCAAGGTCTCCGAGAAGGGAAATTGTACCCTCAAGATGGAGGCTGGGACCACCTTGACGCTAAACAACGTTCGGCATGTATCAGATCTTAGGCGGAATCTTATATCAGTCGGGCAACTGACTAACTCCAGTTACAGAGTATCCTTTGAGAAAGGAAGCTGGAAGGTGTCCAAGGGTGCCCTGGTGGTAGCACACGACAAACGTGAGGGGTCTCTCTACATCGCCTATGGAAAGATCGACGCTTGCTTGCCGCAGGACAAGCATCATCATCATTTGCCGACTACATCACTTGGCATCAACGACTTGACCACATGAGCGAGAAGGGGATGTAGATTATAACCGAGAGAGAGAGAGGCTTCTGGGTCTGAGCAAGATCGATCTGACTTTCTGTGAGGACTGCATCCTAGGCAAACAGAAGAAGGTGCAACAAGATCAAGCCGGCTCTAAAACTGCAAAAATTAGAGTTGGTGCACACCGACATGTGGAGACCTGTGCAAGTCCCATCTATTAGTACCTCTCTTTACTTTGTCTCTTTCATTGATGATGCTACTAGAAAACTGTGGGTGTTCTTCTTAAAGCACAAATCAGATGTTTTCATCATCTTTAAGAAGTGTTTGCCTGTGTGGAGAACGAAACAGGCAATAAGCTGAAGCGTCTAAAGTTTGATAATGGAGGCGAGTATTGCAAACATGAGTTCAAGAGGTTTTGCTCGTCTAATGGGATTAGGAGACTGAAGATCGTTCCAAACACATCTCAACACAATGGAGTGGTGGAGCGTATGAATCGTACTATCTTGGAGCATGCTAGAAGTATGAGTATCCACTCCGGATTGCCTAAGAGTTTTTTGGGCCGATGTTATGAATACTGCTGCATACTTGATTAACAGCGGGCCATCCGTGGCTCTCAGTTATGAGATACCGGATGAGGCTTGGATCGGAATGAAGCTGAAGCTAGAACACTTATGAGTATTTGGTTGTGACGCCTATGTCATGACCAATTCTGCTGACCGGTTAAAGCTTGATCTAAAGTCAAAGAAACTCTCTTTTATTGGTTATGGAGGAGATGAGTATGGGTACCATTTCTGGGATCATGATACGCGTAAGGTGGTGCGCAGTCGTGACGTCGTGTTCCATGAGGATGCGGTATACATGACCAAAGAGGTGAGTGGGAGTCAGCTATCTCCCCCTCTTTTCCTAGATATTACTGACAATAAGGATGACGGTGAGATACAAGTCAGCATAGAAGACAAAGACCAAGAGAACATGTCTGATGGATAGCAGCAGGATCCAACAGAGCTGTCGATCACAGTTTGAAAGCTCCAAGAAATCCGAGGGTGTCAGAGAGGTACATTTCCACCATGAATTATCTTCTCCTAACTGACAGTGGTGAGCTAGAGAGCTATGAGGAGGTACAGCATACCGGCAAAGCTCGCGCGAGTGGGAGTCTTCCATGGAGGAAGAAATGAAATTCTTGACGAAGAATTGGACTCGAGGGCTTGTAAAGTTTCCAAGAGAGCAAAATGCACGTCACAATTGGTGGATTTATCAGGTCAAGGATGAAGCTGATGGATGGAGACGCTACAAGGTGAGGCTTATAGTGAAGGGCTATGAGAAGAAAGCAGGGATAGACTATTTTAACGTTTTCCCTCCCGTCGTCTAGTTGACAACGATCCGGACTATGCTGAGCATTGTGGCAGATCGAGATCTCCATCTAGAGTAGATAGATGTGAAGACGATATTCCTTCATGGAGATTTAGAGGATGAGATCTATATGCATCAACCAGTGGGCTTCGAGAAACGAGGCAGGGAGGGCCTCGTGTGTCGCCTGCGTAAGAGCTTGTATGGCTTGAAGCAAGCTCCACGATAGTGGTACATGCAGTTTGAGAACTTTATGGAGGAGAACAGTTTTCTCAAATATGACATAGATCACTGCTGCTTCATCAAGAGGTATGATGAATCATTTATAATACTCTTGATTTATGTTGATGACATGTTGATTGCAGGGACCGACTTGGCCCGTATTGAGGAACTCAAGGAGCATCTCTCCGAGTGCTTCGAGATGAAGGATCTGGATCCAGCAAACTAGATTCTTAGGATGAGGATCACCAGAGACAGATCAACACGGAAGCTGAGATTGTCTCAAAAGGCCTACATTGAGAAGATTCTTAAAAAGTTTAGCATGAAAAAAGCTAAATCGGTAGGCTCGTTGTTTGCGAGTCATTTCAAGCTATCGAAGACCCAAGCATCAGAGACAGCTGAAGAGCATGAGTTCATGGTCAACATACCATACACATCTGCCGTCGGGAGTTTGATATATGCGATGGTGTACACGAGGCCAGATATTGCATAAGGAGTGGGAGCTTTGAGCCGATTCATGAGCAATCCAAGGAAGTACCACTGGAGTGCGATCAAGTGGCTTCTATGCTACTTAAGATGCTCGTCCGACTGTTGTCTTAGAGTATAACGGGGCAAATTTACAGCTAGAGGGCTTTTGTGATGCAGACTACGCTGGAGACATAGACTCCAAAAGGAGCACGAGCGGCTACATCTTCATCTTGGGTGGTGGAGCAATAAGTTGGAGATCCAAGTTACAGGATACTGTGGCTATGTTGACAACTGAAGCTGAGTACGTGTCTGTTGCAGAGACATCAAAGAAGTTGCTATGGTTGAAAGCTTTTCTTCTCGAGCTTGGGGTAAGTTTTGAAAAACACTTCATCCACTGCGGCAGTCAGAGTGCCATTTACTTGTCAGAGAACGGCGCATTCCATGCTCGGATCAAGCATGTTGACGTGAAGCATCATGTCATACGGAGATGGAAAAGCAAAAACGAGTTTAAGCTTGTAAAGATTGATACAAGGTACAATCCAACCGATATGCTGACCAAGCCAGTTTTGCTCGAGAAGGTGAGGTTGTGTACAACCTCATATGACCTCCGTTGAGAAAGTTGAGAGCCGTGCAAGATGCCAAAGATACAAGATATCCGGATGATGCAACCAAGAAACAGAGTTCGTTGAGAAGACTCTCCAAGTGGGAGATTCTATTGAGAGAGTAGATAGCCTTCTTATCAAAGAGTCAGTAGCGTTCACCTACCCCCGTGCTACAGTGTTTACCTACCCCGTGCTACGGTGTTCACCTACTCTAAATATTGTTTACCTACCCCNGTATAAATCCCCCCCCCCCCCCAAGTTTGATTTGTAAGGCATCTCAGTAGTAGTGAGAGAAAGAGAAAGAGAAAGATACAGATATAAGTAATATCATTGAGGGATTTTGAGAGAGAGTTTGTGAGTATTCTTAGAGAGTGTCTTGATCAAGAGAGAGTATTCTCTTTTATTTTATTTTTCCTTTGTAATCTCGAAAGGAATATAAAGGAATTGGGTGGCGGCGTTGCACCGTGAAGTAGCTCCGTAAGAGTGAACCACGTTATATCTGTGAGTACTATGATTGAATTCGTGTTTGTTGGTTTTATTCTGTGATTCCAAGATCGTTTGGATGTGTTTTGCGTCTCCGTTTGAGGCGTTCTTGTTGACGTGTACCCTAACAATGTGTTCTGGTAAAATGAAGAATTCCAATTAAGTATCATATCAGTTGGATAGTCCAGATTCAAGCTGGCATCACTCATCCATACTCCCAAATCCAATGTTACCTAACATCAGGTTTCAAACTCCCTACTCATGAAAAATTGCAGGGGAAACAAAAGAATATAATTATATCCAAAACAATTCACATATAAGGTTGCAGTTGCTTGTTCTCAAGTGGGTTTATCAAAGGTTTGCTTTCTGTATGATTTATCTCGTAATTGAAGATAAAAGCACTCCAGATCACAAGAACTTGCAAAGATATAGGGACTCTTATTCCAACAAACTTTATTGTCTCTAATCCATTGTTTCTAGGTTCTGTTATGATTACTTTGCCCTTTGTTTTATTCTCTCTATGTAGACACTCAGCACTCTACACGTTTCTTTGACTATGAACATCAGGGGCTGTTTGGTTGGTTTTTTTGTTTGGGTTTCCCTGTCAAAACTGACAAAAGCTTTGACAGCTTTACTTGCAAAAACACCTATTTTTGGGGCGTTTTTGCAAGTAAAGCTGTTAAAACTGACAACTTTACTTGGATCAAACAGCCCCTGAGGGAAAACTATCTAGTGGATTCTATCTATTGGAGAATTGGTGGTCCAGGTGGAGATCGGTGCATTCATCCTTGGATCCTACAATTTTTGAATCTTCAATTATCTGCTTACAGGTCCGTTGAATAATTCTCCACAAGATCTTCAGAGGTGGGAGGGGAAAAAAACGGTGAAAGGTCTTCTATAAAAAAAATTATATAGGAAGATATGAGATCATGACAAGTGTCCCACTATTAATTTAAAATCACTTTAGTCGGTACTTATGAAATTAGGGTAATCAATGTAACAATAGAATCAGTGCAATCATCAATTTTAAACATGTTTTTCTGTAAAGGGACCCTCTACGGGGTATTTTCCCCTTGAAAGGGGCAAGTGGATGAGAAATATGACCTACAGGGGCCTCAAGTGAGCAAATGATGTGGCCAATTCCTAAGGGTGTGGGCATTTTTTCTTGTTCCCTAGCCTGGAAGCATGCAGCTGACCAATCCCTAGGACAGCAGGTTCCTTGTATTCACCATAAGAAGAGGGGCCAACAAGCTCTCTCACATGGGCACATTGTTCTCAGAGGCTTTTATGGTCTGTTCTTATTCATTTAAAAGCCATTGAGGATGAAACTTCTTACTTGTACATTCAAACACTGGTTAAATATAATGCTCACAACAGGAAAAAGATAACTGATCACCACCCTTTGACTGATGCTTCCTAGCTCCCAAAAAGATTGATCATAGATAACACCCGCAGCTTTCAATGTCAAACAGGTTCCATTCACAAGATAGAAATGATGGCTAGCACTAGCGGATAGACTCCATGTAGTTCTATTATGCAGATAGACCCTCGGATTCTCAACTATGTTAAATCCACATTAGGATTGGTCTTTATAAATCAAAATTAACATACAAGTTTCATAAACGATTTACTTACTATGAACCTAGAAAATGGTCATTACATACAAATTAAATGTGAAAACTAACTGAGTTAAGAATCCAGGGGGTCTATATGCAACGATAGAAGTTAGAACTACAAGGGTCTATCCACAATTTGACGATAATACACGGGGTCTATCCGCAATTAACCCCTGGTAGTAATGACCTTGAGAAAGAAAAAGTTGCGAAATGACGATAGGCATATTAATTACAAAGCTACTAATTATTGTCCTTTGGATGGTTATTGGTCATCGTGGATCTATCAATGGTTGTAGAACCTGTAAAAGAGAACATTAATTGAAAGGGAAGTCCCTTTCCACCTTTGGTTCAGTCAAGCGCTGATGTGAAGAGGGCAAATTAACCAGCTATAATTGCTGATGTGAAGAGTGCAAATATAGAGCTCCAGGCAAGCCTCGGAGTTCCTAGAAAAAACCCGAACTAAATTAGCAAGGGTCTACGTATAATTGATGATTGACATATTAGTTACTAAAAGTAAGGTAACAGTGCATGAAGTTTCCTGTTGTAGCTCAAAAACACTAACATGTCAATGGTCCTTAGGGGCGGTATTAAACATTCATCATACCTGCATTTCATCGCATTAAGACCTCATTTTCCATTCATCAAAAGGTTCAAACTTGCTACTCACGGGGGAAAATTTAAATTAAATTAAATTAAATTAAATTTACAAACACTTGATGGATGTGTGAACGTGGCTTCGTGGGGGGACCACATGTGTGTGAACGCGGGTGCAAATGTCCTCGAATTAGTGTGAACACGGAAGAAACACAGAAGCTCACACCCGACCAAGGAGAAAAAATCAGCTAGTTTTTTTCTTTGGCAACGTGCAGCCGCTGTTTGTGACGGAGGAGTTCTTTTGTGCATCCTTTTGTAGAGAGAGATTTGTGTGAGGGATTTGAGAGATTGTGTGGGGGTTTAGATTGAGTGATTGTAAACCCTACTTGTATTCTCTCCCTCTAGTAGTAGATCTCCCCCTCCTTGCCCCGTGGACGTAGGCAATTTGCCGAACCACGTAAAATTTATGTTCTTGTCGTGATTTGTAATAGCTTGTAGGATCCCTCGACAAGTCAGTCCTAGAACTGATGAGAGGAAGAGCCGATATCTCACTTTGTTGAGATATTCGCTTCAGATTCTTGTTTCCTTTGAGAAACGAGAATTTCGTTGTGATCTAATCTCTTGTTGTGCACCTTGCGCACCGGAGGTGTTGCCAAAATTTTTGCTGCGCACAACAAGTTGTATCAGAGCCAGGTTGGATTTGGGAGCTTGTTCGAAGGATTCGCTGAAGGATTCCTATTTAAAGAATTAGATCAACAACATGGGAGAAACAAGCACATCGGGATCGTCTCTTTCGAAGACGATACAGAGTCTGAGCATCAATAACACGAAGATTGATGTTCTGAAGTTCGACGGCAAGATTAATTTTGGATTGTGGAGGTGTCAGGTGATGGACGCCTTGGATGCACAGAATTTAGAGGAGACTCTTGAGTTACAAGAGAAACCCGCTGATATGGAGGACAAGGTTTGGAAGAAAATGAATAGTAGGGCTTGTGGAGTTATTCGATCATGCTTGACGCCGGATCTTATTTATGACGTAATGAACGAGACGTCGGCGAAGAGAATGTGGGAAACACTCAATGATAAGTATCTGACGAAGAGCATTGAGAATCGGCTTCACTTGAAAAAGAGATTTTACCAATTCAAGATGAAGAGGGGAGTTTCCATTCAGGAGCATGTTAACAACTTCACAAAGCTAATTTCAGATATGGCCAATGTAGATATCATGGTTGAGGATGAAGACAAGGTGATACTACTATTGTGTTCGTTGCCGGAGGATGATTTTGGTACGTTTGTTCTCACTATGATAAATGGAAGAATTACGGTTAGCTACAAGGAGGTGACCTCAGCTTTAGTGAATTATGAGTTGAGGAAGAGTAATGACGAACCCTCCGAGAAGGCATCGGGAGATGCATTAGCAGTTCGAGGCCGTGGTCCAAACCATCGTCCAGGTGATCGCTCAAGATCGAAGTCAAGAGGTGGCCATAGAAATATTGACAGGAATCAATATCGCTTTTACAAAGAAGAAGGACATTGGAAGAACGACTGCCCAAAGTTGAAAGACAAAGCCGGGAAGAATAAAGGGAAAGCTGTACAAGCTTCGGAAGTGAATGTTGTCAAGGCTAGTGATGACAATTCAGATACGAATTCTTCAGGCTATTCATGCTCTGCATTACCGTCAGTTTGTTACGCTGACTCTACGGAGTGGATGATGGATTCTGGTGCTACATACCATATTTGTCTTAGGAGGGATTGGTTCTCCAGCTTTGAGGAGTTGGAAAGAGGGGATATTGTGCTCATGGGTAATGATCACGTATGCCCTATTGGTGGTATTGGTACAGTACGGATCCGGATGTGTGACGGGGTGACTCGGGAGCTGAAAGAAGTGAGATTTGTTTCTCAATTGACGAAGAATATCATTTTGCTTGGAACTTTGGAGGCAGCTGGCTATAAGGTGATCTTGGAGAATGTGACTCTGAAGGTCACAAAAGGGTCCATGGTGGTGATGCGAGGTGTCAGGAAAAACAACATTTACTACTTGAAGGGCAAAACAGTAACAAGGGGTCTGGCAGCTTCTATTACCACAGAGAAAGATACTACCAGCTTATGGCATATGAGATTGGGACACACTGGTGATAAGTCCCTGCAGGTATTGGCGAAGCAGGGGCTATTGAAGGGTGTGAAGACCTACAAGATGGAACTGTGTGAATATTGCATATTTGGGAAGAAGACAAGAGTGAAATTCGGCACCGCTATTCACAATACCCAATGTATATTGGACTACATTCACACAGATGTTTGGGGCCCTTCCAAACACACATCATTTGGTGGGGCCAACTATTTTGTCACTTTCATTGATGACTATTCCAGGAGGAATTGGATATGCCCGATGAAGCATAAACATCAGGTCCTGGATATTTTTGTGGAGTGGAAGAAAAAAGTGGAGCTACAGACAGATAGAAATGTGAAGACTCTACGTTCAGATAACGGTGGAGAGTATAAGAGTGATCCGTTTCTGTAGTTTTACCAGGATCACGGCATTAGACGACACTTCACAGTTAGAGAGACACTGCAACAGAAAGGGGTGGCAGAGAGATTGAACCGTACCTTGCTGGAGAAGGTACGATGTATGATGACACATAGTGGATTGCCTAGATCCTTTTGGGCCGAAGCGTTGGTTTATGCGAGTCACCTCGTGAATAGGTTGTCGTGCACTGCGATACAGGGGAAGACTCCGTTGGAGCGTTGGTCTGGTTCGGTAGCTAGTGACTATGAGTCGCTTCGGATATTTGGGTGTCCAGCTTATTACCATGTTAATGGTGGTAAATTGAATCTGAGGGAGAGGAAAGCTATAAAACCCTAAAAATTTGAATATAATGTGATAAATAATTATAAATATATTATATGGTGGAAATAATATATCTTTGATGTTTGAGTATGATCAGAATTGATTTGAGGTCAATTCAATGTATATTTGTGAATATATGAGTTCAAATTCACAAAACATGCACAAAGGCAAAGAGTGGGAATCTGAGAATTTTGACCAGTTAAGAGTTTTTATGTTTTTCATACTGTTTCAGTCAGAATCTGGAAAAGTATATAAGATCAAAGTTGTAGGTCTCTTCAAGAGATTTCCAATGAATCTTAGATCATCTTATTCCGAGATCGTATGAGAAAGTTACAGTCATTTTACCTAACCCCAATATGAGCATGACCCAGATCTCTGCGCAGTCGAACTGTCAGTTCTGTTTCGGGTCGGGTTTTGTCTATACCAAACCTGCTTGTTACCCTAGGTATATATACTCGTTTTGAAGCTCTCAGAACCCTCTTTTGAACCCTAATAGCCTCAGCCCCCTTCTCTCTCTCCCCTCTAAACCCTAGCTCGGATTTTGGCATTTTGGGGAATTTCGAAGGATTCTCGGCAGATTTTCTGAGGGATTCAACAGGGGATCATCCTCCTACAGATCAAGGAGCGTTCTCCACATCAGAGGCGAGTAACATCTCGCCCAACTTCTCCCCCTTTTGTTTTTCATGCTTTGTTTGAGTTTTATTGAGCCAAATTCGTATTTTATGAATAGCTAATAGATCATTATAGCATATATTATGAGATTCAGGTGTTTCATATTTTAAAAGCTCACCAATGAATTCTATTAAACAGGTGTTTCATATTTTAAAAGCTCACCAATGAATTCTATTAAAGAGATCTAGATCTGAATATGTTTTTTTTTTAAGGAGTAAACTTCTGTCTTTTATTGTTTTAACAATATATAGATCATGTTTAAATATGTTTGGGATCTTGGTAATTTCTAAATGTGAAAATTTTCATTTTTATCTATTATATGACATTTTAAGAATGCTATGTTGCTGTAAACTCAAAGAGAGAATGGAATATACATGTTTCAAAGCTGACAGAAAAACCCAGATCTGAGCCTCTGTCTGCCTTGCGGTCGACCGCACCAGTCGACCGCTGGGCGCGCAAAAGGGGCAGAACTCGTCTGCCCACTGCGCGGTCGACCGGGTCGGTCGACCGCGATGTCTTGGCGGTCGACCGCGATGTCTTGGCGGTCGACCTCTGCTGCATAGTAAGTTTCTACTCCGAGTGCGGTCGACCGGGTCGGTCGACCGCCGCACAGTTTTGGTGCACAGTTGTTTTTGTTGTGTATTTTCGTGTGTTCAAGGGATTGCCTCGATTATGTGATATTTATATTTCAGTTTTACTATGTATCTATGCATGATAGATGACCTGAGGACACCAGTTTAGAATCATACACCGAGACGCGTGTGAAATTTGTATAAGGGTATCTTTTCACATATCTCATCGATATTTACTATTTGGTCCATGTGTTGGGCAAACTATATTATTTCAGTCCTCGTGTTGGACTATAATCCATTAAAGTCCTCGTGTTGGACTATAATCTATTAAAGTCCTCGTGTTGGACTATAATCTATTAAAGTCCTCGTGTTGGACTATAATCCAGTTCAGTCATTGTGTTGGACATTTACCTATTAGAACATATGTGGACATTTGTTAAGCTATGAGTATGACACTTATCTGATTTACCTATTAGAACATATGTGGACATTTGTTAAGCTATGAGTATGACACTTATCTGAATCAGGACATGACATGATTACATGAGATTTGGACATGATAGCTACCTAGGCTGGACATGACACTTATGTAATTTTGATCTTTGACACTTATTTGGTTATGACATGACACAATATTTAAGTTCTGAAATGGGTTGTATTTCTCTTTATTATTGTTCCTGTATTAGATCTTGGGTTTGGTGTTTAGGGATTTACAATTTGAGATACAAGGTATATACATGAGGGTTTCCTTGTTACAATTTGAGATACAAGGTATATACATGAGGGTTTCCTTGTTTGGATTATTTCGCTCGACGTACATACGCTCGTGTTGTAATTTCTTAAATACTAAAACCCATTTATTTTGCTAGGATCAAAGATTTTAACTATTATGAAATAATTGTATTTTCTGTATACAACGAGCACTTTCCCTTGGGGTTGGTTGTGATGTTGCTCGCTAGCGCTTTGACGCTCGTTGTCCCTCCCCCTTTCAGGTAACGAGCCAGAAGCCCGAAGAGTCGCAGGTCGATGGCGATGCACTATCTCTTCAGCTGTCTATTTAGTTATATTTTATTTATGGAGCTCCACTGTAGACTTTGTTTAGACCTTTGAGGATTTTATTCTAGATGTTATAAAGGTTGTGTGCCTTATTTCCTTTACTCAGACTTGTTATATTTGAGATTTGTTAAGAACTCCAGTTTATTCATTTCAGACATTTACTTTGTATTTCTGTACGTTGGATGATGAAATATTATTTTGATCTCTATCATTTTATCAGTTATCTCTTATATTATCTTTTACTTGCTTTTGTACTTACGCCTGTTATTGACTCTACTAGAGTGATAGAATTGTGATGGTGAAACATGTTATTGCATGGTGTGGTGCATGGCAGGTTTGACATCTCTGGTTTCACCTCGGACTGCAGCCTTGTGTGAACCCAGGGGCGTCACAGCAACATTCTCAGCATCAGCCATTTCATCAGGCTCACCCTTATCAGCGTCTTGGAGTGTAGTCTCATGTCACATTTGACGAGGCGTACATGATGAAGCCTCAAGTTCCTCAGCAAGTGGAGGAAGACAAAATTCAGGAGATATCGTAGCAGGTGGAGGATGATGTGATTCCACTCACTCCAGAGAGCATTGTATCCATCGAGGCTCCTACAGAGGTGACACTAGAAGGAGATGAGATGACATCCAGGCATTTAGTGGATACAGTGGATGTTGGGACTCAGGAACAGGGTCATGTTCAGGAGTCCATTACACACTGCTGGATTTTCAACTTTTAGCGACGGACAAATCCGTCGCTATAAGTTGATATTCCGTCGCTAAAAGATTTAGCGACGGAAAAATTAAAATTCCGTCGCTAAATTTTCGACGCTATAATAGGGGTGCCTAAAAAGACTTTTGGCGACGGAAATGTCGTCGCTAAATTTTAGCGACAGACTATTAGCGACAGAATTTTGGTCGTCAATTTAAAAAAATAAAAAATTAAAAAAACAATAGCGACGGAAATTCCGTCGCTAATATATATTTAGCGACGGAATTTCCGTCGTTAAAGAAATATTAGCGACGGATTTTCCGTCGCTATTATTTTTTTAATTTGTACAGGTATGGTTTCGTGCATGTTTTCCTTCGCTAAATAGGACTTTAGTGACGGAATTTCCGTTGCTAAAATTGTTTTTAGCAACTGATTTTCCGTCGCTAAAAATTACAAAAAATTTTGGTAAATAATTTGAAAATTGAAAATACCCTGTACAATATCGATAATAATTTTTAAAAACCTGTTCAATCAGCAAAAGAAAGCTTCAATCTTACGCAAATATCACATCTCACGCATATATCACACATTTAATTCAATAAAAGCAAGTAAAAGTTTCTCGACAGGTACATAATAAATATTGTTTATACAACACAAGAAATTGTTTTCAAAGTTATGTTAAGGACAATCAATCCTCCTGATCATCATCATCATCCTCATCCTCAACACCAGCCACATTAGGACTACCCCCGGCTGTACCTTGTGAAGAAGTCCCGGCCTGTAAATATATATATCAAATGTTAACAAGTGTGTGTAAACGTTAATAAGGGTACAAATATAAATATACTACAACACAACACCACAACACCACAACACCACAACACAACACTACACCATCACAACACAACAACACAACACCACGATGTCTTGCTTTTATTGAATTCAGAACTCTAATGCGAACATTATCGTTAAGAAGTCCCTATATCGAACTATTTTTGATCTGATATCGAACTATTTTCTCAAGTGTTGTTTTTGGTATCACTTTGGATCTAGCATTTCAAACAGTTTTTAGCCTAACTAGTATCAGCCTGTATATGTATGTTTAGAAATGTTATTTGCTATAATACCGATCTTTTGTAGTGTTTGTTGATGTACATGTTATTATTATTATTATTTGGGAAGTCCATATCATCATGTCTAAATTATGCATATAATTCATTGATATAATATTTTGACTATAGATTATATTATTTCGTGTTCTCCCTATTTCAAGCATCACAAATAGGTTCTGATTTCATTTATATGAGCAGCAAAGCAGAAAATGTGACCACCAATAGCCGATCGCAAGGAATAAGATTTCTTTCACATCTCACCGGTACAAACTATCTTCCTCCCTTAATTTCATAATTACTGCCACATAAGCTTACTATATATCTAATCTTGCAATTACCAGCCAATGTATTGATGTTTGTGTTAGGGTTAGAGTTAGGGTTTGTGTGTAACAGTTTGTATCAGTGTGTATCAGTATGTACGATATCTTCTTATTAAAAAAAAGCAAAGTATATATATTACCTGTGACGACAAAAACCGTCTCCTATATGCCTCCTAAGCCTCCTGAGGCAGAGTCGACATGAATTGTGTGAACTCTAATACGGTCTGCTCCCGGCGCCTCCGTTCCTCCTCTAGAGCCCGCTGATATGTTATTTGCTGCGACTGCCAATCTTCAATCGCTTTTAATCGCTGCTCCATCGAGTCTTGATATGAACTGCTTCCCGGTGTTCCTTGTGGTGCTGCAGACTCGTAGGTGCTACTAGACTCGTGCGGCCTCTGCTCGGATCCTCTCCACCGATATCTGTTCTTCCTACTAGGTCCAATGACCGTCTCAATGATGGAGTCCTCATCCTCTCTACTTAGCCGGGCAGGAGTGTTAGAACAGACCTGAGACTGAGTCAATTGCTCCTGTACCTTGGCATGTAATTTCTCCTGCGATATATCAAAACAACCCGGGCAAGTCGACTTAATAATGATGCATTGATATGAAATTGAATATATAAATGAACTGCTACTTACAGCCAGATCCTTATTCTTTGCTTTCTTCTCTTCATTGGCGTAATTCGGGCTCCAGGAAGTCAGAATACGATCTGCAAAATGTCTGAGATCTCCCCTTCCCTATTTTATTCAAATATATCATTAACCCATAACACATAAATTATACTCAACGTAAAAGCTAATATATTATATACCTCAAGCTCTAATTGATGATAATGCTGGCTGAATGTCCTGGAGCCCCCGTGATGCTCGTAACTGCGAGGCGCGTTGTGATTCCTCCTTGCTATTTCAGCTTGAGCCTGCAAAACAATGTCAATTCGAAACAATATAGAAATTCAAACAATAAATTAAAATTATATACTTCAATAATACCTGAATTTCATCCATGTCCCAGTAACTGCAAAGTGCAAAAAAATCTACTCCATCCACACGCTCGTCAAGATGCCAGAATCGCTCTCAATCTTCTGTTATTTGGACGAAATATTTTTTCTTTACCTCAAACCGCCATCTCTTGAATGATACATTGATTTGCCCGAAGCAGTACGTCCAGGCACAAATATTATCGTCAAGAAAGAAAAATCGCTTCAGCATATAAAGAAAAAGTAGATACAAATCAGTGTATTAAACATAATAATAAACTAATAACTAATAATGATGAAAATTAAAATAAATGACTCACACATATATATCTCCAACAAGCCACCAGCGCATCAATCCGCTGCGATTTCCACGTCAAAATATGTTGAAGAAATCGTGTCTCCATAAATATTTATATATAAGCCCCCTCTCACATACGCGTACAAAAAAGTTATCGGAACGAACAAGATGGTCTCGTATCCGCCAACGATCCTGTACGCGTATGTGACAAGTAAATAAAGAGATTATATATAGTATTTATTGGACGGGGTATTCTACGGCTCGAAAATATGAGTGTACGGTGTGTGTAGTTTCTATGTAATTAATGATATAATAGTTACGCTAACCCATTATCGATCCTCACCCCCACCCTCACCTAACCCTAAACCTAACCCTAACCCTCAACCTCACCATCAACCTCATCAAACCCTCAACCTCAACCTCCCCATCACCCCCACCCTCACCTAACGCTAACCCTCACCCTCACCTTCACCCTCACCCTCACCCTCACCCTCCCCTTCACCCTCCCCTAACCCTAACCCTATCCTTAACCCTCAAACTCA
>NC_033794.1:96397530-96438882 GCF_001876935.1 Asparagus officinalis
TTAATGGGGGGGAACCCTAGGTTTATTAATTGGGCGCGGGCTGCCCAAAAAATTTGGGCGCCTGCGCCCAAAATTTTTTGCCCGAATTAGTTTTTAGCGACGGAATTTCCGTCGCTAAAACTTCTTTAGCGACGGAAATTCCGTCGCTAAAAACTTTTTAGCGACGGAAAATTTTTTCGTCGTAAATTTATTTAGCGACGAAATAATTCCGTCGCTAAAACTCAAATTTCCGTCGCTATATCAATTTTAGCTACGGAAATTTGGCGACAGAATTTTCCGTCGCTATAAACTAACTTATAGCGACGGAAAATTCCGTCGCTATTATTCCGTAGCTAAAACCTCATTTTCCACTAGTGACAGCTAATAGACCAAGAAGAAATATTCGTCGGCCAGCTAGATATGACGATGTCATGGTTGCATATGCTTTATCAGCAGAAGTCGTTGATGATTTGATTCCTTCTACATTTAAGGAAGCAGAGTCAAGCTCTGATTCGATTAGGTGGAGGGAAGCCATGGAGGAGGAGATGCAGTCTCTTCATAAGAACGACACTTGGGAACTTGCAAAGCTACCGAAGGGTAAGAAGGCTATTGGATGCAAGTGGCTGTATGCAAAGAAAAAGGGATCTTCTATTGGGGAAATTAGATTTAAAACCAGATTGGTTGCCAAGGGATATGCACAGCTAGAGGGCGTTGATTACAACGAGGTATTTTTACCTGTTGTGAAGCATTCGTCGATTCGTATTTTATTGGCATTGGTGGTACAGCTGGATTTGGATTTGGTCCAAATGGATGTGAAAACAGCCTTTCTACATGGAGATTTAGAAGAGGAGATCTACATGACACAACCTATCCAGAATACAACAACATGTCTGCAACCTTGTGTGGGAGGGTCTTTACATCTAGTTTCGGTTCATGAAATCTCAAACCAGAATATAGATTACTTAACCTTTTCCTGAACTTTGATTTGAAACGCACCACTGCATACTCCGTCATTACCCCACACGATATTCTCCTTCTTTTTTGGATAGCCACTGGTCAGCGATTGGTCCAGATGGATGTGAAAACAACCTTTCTACATGGAGATTTAGAAGAGGAGATCTACATGATACAATCTATGGGGTTCAAAGCTGCATGAAAGGAAGAATTAGTATGCAAGCTGAAGAAGTCTCTTTACGGATTGAAGCAATCGTCGCGACAATGGTACAAGAGATTCGACGGCTTTATGATTGGCCGATGGTTCACGAGGAACCCATATGACCCGTGTGTTTACATGCACAAGTTACAGAATGGTGAGTATATCTATTTGTTGTTATATGTTGACGATATGCTCATAGCTTCCAGGAATACTTCAGCTATTAGAAAGTTGAAAAAAAAGCTGTCATCCGAATTTGAGATGAATGATCTTGGAGAAGCAAAGAAGATATTGGGTATGAAGATCGAGAGAGACAGGGTGAAGGGGAGGTTGAAGTTGACACAGAGGAGTTACTTGCAGAAGATGCTGAAGAAATTCAATTATGATGGCAATGCCAAGGTGATGAGTACTCCATTGGCTCCCTACTTTAAGCTATCAGCTAAGATGTCACCTGTTTCAGTTAAGGACCGGGAATACATGTCCAAAGTTCCATATGCGAATGTTGTGGGTAGCTTGATGTATGCAATGGTGTGTACAATGCCAGATTTGTCACAGGCCGTGAGCATGGTATCAAGATACATGCATGACCCCGGGAAGGGTCATTGGGAGGCCGTGAAGTGGATTCTACGGTATATCAAAGGTACCGTGGATGTTAGTTTGGTATTTCAGAAGAATGAGAAGAACGGGAAAGATTGTATTGGTTACATGGATTCTGATTATGTGGGGGATTTGGATAAGCGCCGGTCTACTAGCGGATATGTGTTTACACTAGCAGGAGCTTCGGTGTGTTGGAGATGCACACTTCAGTCTACAGTGGCTCTCTCCACTACGGAGGCAGAGTATATGGCGTTGACTGAAGCTGTGAATGAGGCTTTGTGGTTGCAGGGATTATTAGAGAACTTGGGGATTGCACAGGAGACCCTTCGGGTATATTGTGATAGCATGTCAGCTATCTATTTGGCAAAGAACCAGGTTTATCATGCGCGTACGAAGCACATTGATGTCAGATTTCATTTTGTTCGTGACGTTTTGGATAATGGAGACGTCATATTGGAGAAGGTCCACACGAAGGACAACCCTACAGATATGTTGACCAAAGTTGTTTCAGGTATCAAGTTTGGTCATTGTTTGGAACTTTTGAACATTCTTCGGTGTTGAGGCCTTTCGAGGCCATTTGGGTGAACTACGTAAGGCTTGATTCCTTGGGTAAGAGGATACGTAGGCAGTCTTTATGATGCAGCCAATTTGGTGAGTAGATACAGACATTTGGTTGCTTTGATGTCGGCTCAGTTTTGGAAAAACTTCACCGAGGTGGAGAATTGTGAACGTGGCTTCGTGGGGGGGACCACATGTGTGTGAACGCGGGTGCAAATGTCCTCAAATTAGTGTGAACACGGAAGAAACACGGTGTGAGCGTGGATTTGCAGGCAACCCACCCAAATAATGCGGCCCACCCAAACAACTATATATATCAATGTGAGATAGGATTTTAAATAGGTGAGCGGCTGATTCATGTGCGAAGGCGGCTGCAAAGGGTTTCTAGCAGAGAAAAAAAACGGGGGTGATAAAGCGCAAGAAGAGGAGGAAAATCACCGTTCCTTTTTTAGGGTTTTGTGCATCCCTTTGAGAGAATATTTGTGTGAGGGATCTGAGAGTTTGTGAGGGTGTTTAGGTTGTGAGATTGTAAACCCTAGTTGTATCTCTTCCTCTAATAGTAGATCTCCCCCTCCTTGCCCCGTAGATGTAGGCAATTTGCTGAACCACGTAAAATTTGTGTTCTTGCTTTGATTTGTAATAGCTTGTAGGATCCCTCGACATGTTCTCACTTTGATGAAATATCTGGCTTTTGGTTCCTGTTTCCTTTGAGAAACGAGAATTTCGTTGTGATCTAATCTTTTGTTGTGCACCTTGCGCATCGGAGGTGCTGCCGAAATTTTCGCTGCGCACAATAGTGCTTAGTAGTCAACTTGAGAATGTTATTATAGATGTTCGTTTTGATGAGAGATTTTTAGAACTTTAGGGAATTAATAACCTCTCTAGACAGTTCCTTGAGACAAAGAAGCATGTTGCATATCATTGGTATATATGCTTGTGAAGTTAGCTTTAATATTACTAGTTGCAACTACATCTGTCGAAGAACTTTCTCTGCAATATAAAGAACATGGTACACAATTGTATGGGAGATGCGTGGTTGAATGATTGTTTAATTACATATGTTGAGAAATAATTATATTTATAGTGTATAGAAAATGAGAAAATCATACAAAGGTATCAAAAGATGAAACCACGCACAGAGCAATTATAAGAAGGATTATTGTTTGCACTTAGAAGTATTTTGTTAGTTTCTGTGATGGTAATGAAAACATTCATGTATTGGTACGAAAATAATAGTGGAAAGTATTAAGTGTTGAGATTTTATGATTATTGTACACATAAATTCTCTATCGCTAGAATTTATTTTATAGAGTTTTTTCGTTTACGTGCATAATTGAATATGTGCCCTCAGAAGAACAAAAGTCTCTAGATCCGTCCCTAACTAACACTAAAAACTAGTACGCACTTAGTACAAACTATTATATATGTTTCTCCACTACTTTTTTTTATAGTGGCCACGAACCATTAGTTTCTTCAATTCCGAGAGCTGCATTCCGACAACTTTTTTAACCCTTCATCAATCCATAACCCTTCATCAATCCACGTAGACAATGTCTATATGTACATGTCCCCAGGAAATATATATATTTTGAAAGAAATAGGAATGGTTACTAACTTATTGTACAATTAATGATGAACATCCAATGCAAGCATCCATAATCAGAATCCTCTGTTGCACGTAAGTTGATTTTTCTTAACATAAACTTCATGAGGCATTTCGTTGATAAAATATATATAATATTGGCTAATTTGATTGCCCCATCAATCTCTTACTGGGAGCATTAAACTTCTGTATTACAATATTTCACAGTTAAACATCTGAATCTGTGGATTTGACCCAAAAGGTTGGATATGAAGAAAGAAAACTTACGGGTTGATTGCACACAGACCCGCCCTGTACTATCGTTGTTTTGAACTTACTACCCATGCAGTCTCATTGTTGCAGATAGACGCCCTGGAACCTCAGACTCAATAATTTCACTGGCCTACGGACAAAATATCTGCCAATATTTCACCAACGGTAGTGAAGTCAAAAAACTTATTAACTCAGGGGGGTTTATCTGCGATAATTGAACTACAGGGGAAGTAAGTGCAAAACAATGATACTAAGGGGGGCTTACGTGCAACTAACCCAAAACTTATTAGCATGTAATGGGCATTTCTCTTGAAAATCAACAGAATCGACGGGATTTACTACCTCCAAAAAGGGACTAGAGACAAATTCGAATTGACGAAGTCTAAAGGTTCTAGTATCCTTGTATAAATAGGCATCCTTATAAGAGGAATAAGGTGGGGTCTTTCTAATGGAAACTGTCGCAGCTGGTTCCTCATCGAGGAGCAAAAATGGGTATTATGGGGTCTTCTACATCAGGACATCCATTTATGATATTTCTCAAGGGGAAGTCCTAGCTCAACCGCACAAGGTGGGCTCTGCAGAGTCAAAAAGGGACCATCAACCCCATTTCAAACACCTTCAAACTTTGTTTGGTTATTGTTCTCTCAGGCGCCAGACAGTCACAGTATCCTACTGAAGACCATCAATAATGCGAATCAGATTTCTGTTAGATTTGAGCCAGCCATTTTTTTGGTAATTTAAGAGATAATGTTGAATAGTTCATTAAGGTATATTCTGCCTGAAGTACATCATAAGGGTCATATCAGCTCCTGGCGTAAAAGGCCGCTAATGGTCTTTATAACAAAAGATAATATGCTTGATGTCGAAAAACTGAGCCATAAAACCCTTCATGCTATGATTTGAGATGTTTAAGTCTTGTTGTGTCCCCATTTCACTTGCTTCAGTTCAGTCTTGGATCTGTTGGTCGAGAGTCGGTCAAACTTCAGTTACCTTTAAGCTTTTTTATTCTAGAGTTTAGGTCTGAAGTAGTTGTGCTTTTTTATGTAATATACAGATTACTTGACAGCATGATATGTAGAGGAACCATGATTTCATCGGAGAAGGGTTTTCTTCATATAATCTTCACAGATTATTGGGTATGTTCTAAATTTCAATTTCTGTTTAGAAACATATATTGCATGTACAGTAGGAAAATGATCATCTGAAAATGCCTAAAGAGCATTACTAACTACCTTTCTCCTCTTTCTTCTGCCTCGTGCTTTCCTGCGGACTTTGGGAACAAACAGGTACTAAAAAAATGTTTATATACGCATTAAGTCCCCTAAAGCATGACACTTTTATTAAACTTTCAATTGGAAGGAAGACAAATATAGATGGCCAATTATGCCCATTTTCAAGGTTTCTCACATACAAATTGCTCAGAAAGAATCACATAAATTGGAAATAGTGATAGTAAGAAAGACCAAGCATCAATGTGTCGTTGATGGTGTTGTGTAACCCAAGCGTTGAACTTCCCAGCTCGTACGGGGAGCTACTCCTTTATGCTGAGGAGTATATTGCTACAAATATGAAGAAAAGGACAGGGTGAAGCTTTGCACCGAAATAAATACACTATAAATAGTATTAATTCACCAAAATGCCTAGCTAGAAAGGGTGAAGGTGAAATACTGAAGAGAGCTACCTCCATTTTGATCAATAGCTCTCTAGCATTTGCCGCAGAAAGAACAATATTTCTGGCGGCTGGCTTAATGAAACCTTCCTCCACACCATTATCAAATAATGCAAGCAAAGAGTCGTAGTAACCATCAACATTTAATAGACCAACCTAAGCAATAAGTATTAGAAATTTATTTATCTAAGCTAACCCCATAACAAACCAAATTGCACCGATTTACAATGTGTTTTAATGAGAAAACTCACTGGTTTATTATGAATTCCAAGCTGTGACCATGTTATCATCTCCATGACCTCTTCCATTGTTCCATATCCTCCTATATGGCTCAAAGGTGTAAGAGAATCTATGTATTTACTTATTTATGCATCAATGAAGACCTTCCTCTTTATGCAAAGAGTTATAAGAGATATACCGGGAAGTGCAATAAAAGCATCTGACTGACGAGCCATTTCGGCTTTGCGCTCATGCATGTCAGCGACTACCTTTACTTCACCCACAGGGTGGCCAGATATCTGTAAATAGAAATACAGGTGTCAAGAATACTGCACTGAAATTTATGTTGTTTATGCTAATTCAGCAGATGTAAGAGTTGCTTCATCTGCTTATTGCTTACATTATTCATATGTAATATCTCCAGAGATCTCATAACTTAGACATCTACATTGGCCATAGCTGAACAAGCAAGGAGTAGCCATATGGACTTTTAAGAAATATATCATATATTTATCATGCCAATTTTATTTCATTTGAAAAATTCGCTACCAAATAAGCACGCCGTAAAAAGATAGTTTCACAACCTCAAGAATCACCAGTTTTCATAGCGCAAGAATGGGACACATAATTGCATAATTAGTATTTGCAGTTGCTTCAAATTAAACTAAAATGTTATTTAAATGACTTTTCCACATTTCTCCAGGCTAACTCTTCAAAGTAAAGGATATCCCGATTTATCTATTAGTAGGTAAGTGTTTTCTTGCATCTCTCAAGGTGTACAGGATATTGGTGTACTATCAACTTATTCTGATGTAAATAACTATCTCATTAACATCCAGAAAATTAACAGAAGCTATCATATCAGAAACTAATTACGATTAACCACAAAAGACCCAAACAAGAAAAGGAAATATCAGAAACAAGTCATGTGCTTTCCAAACAAGAAAAGGTAATATTAGCAAGTCATGTACCTCAAGAGGCATGAGAGCTGAAGGAATAACCCTGCAAGCAGTAATCAGTCAAATAATAATAATAATAATAATAATAATAATAATTAAAAAATAAAAAGTAAAAAATAAAAAACACACACAATTCATAGTGAAGTTTGTAATGAAATCAAAATTCACAGCGTGAAATCAAAAGTCCACACCCAAGAACATCACAGCCTCCATCATGAACTGTCCGAGAGATCAAACCCATCAGACCCACGCTCCCCCCACCGTAAACCAAATCAATCCTTCTCCTCACCTGCAAAAATCAATCCAAACCCATCAATCCAAATCACGCCAAGATCAAATTTTGAAGATTACCCAACAACCAAAATCATATTTTAACAATACCCAGATATCAAAATTAGGAAACAAAGGGTACCAGTTCATCGCCCAGGTCAAGAGCAGCATCACTGAACACAGCCCTGTTGCCAGAATTGCTGCCACAAAAGACACAGATTTTCCTGAACTTGCTCTGCTGCTCTCCATCCATTGCTATTATTCTCTGTATCTCCTCCTTTTTTTTATCCTTTCAGGATGAAAAGGCAAGAATTAGCATTAACGTGTTGGGTTTTCCCTCTCTGTTTAGTTTAATGGACAGGAAAGAGCAGGTTCCAGTTTAATATAATTTTTGCATACCCACTCGCTTTGGAATCCTGTTGAATCAAAAGGCAGAGGCCTCAAATCTTTCCAAAATAATCCTCCCTTTTAAAAAAATTATTTGGGTCTCTTTCCTCTCTTTTTTAAAAATCTCCAACGAGACGAAGAGCGGAGCTTCACGCTTGAATCTCTCAAAGCCGATGCCTTTTTTTCAAGTCTGCACTCTCTGACTCTGAGTTATGTATTTATCGAGATGGCTGTTGGACAAATTACATGATTGCCATCGTTACGTGAGCTTGCAAAGTAGGAGCCTTTGTTTGGGTTTAAGGAGTGGTCTACACGTTTAGAACAGTCCAGATTCCAACTGAAGGGAAGTCAACGCGCTCCTAGTTTGTTAAGAGTCAACTGCCACATAATAAGGAGAAGTAAGGAGATTGCATTATAGGATATAGATGGTTCTCTATGGAAAATTATGTAAGGAGTAAGGAGATAGAGATAGCTAAAATTATCAAGCACATGAGTTTGGTGATTGCATTATGGCAAAATTGAAAATTACAATATCAATCACAGCAATAATGTTGTATAATAATTGCACTGATTAAGAATGGATAATGAGCAACATTATGATCTTATTCTTATATGATTTTATATAGATGAGTAATTATTAGTAAGATTTTTTTTCTAGCTACATGTGTTGGAAAAATCCAATGGAGATCCCTCCATATAAAATCTTAACTATGAGGAGGTAGGACATTGCTCGTGTATTAACAATAACACATATATAAAAAGAAAACTTAAAATTGGACTCAAAGAAACCACATTCACTCGTGTGATCATGGGCATAACGCTTGTAACGAAATAAATAAAAAAGAAACAACTATGATATTTGACCACATGCAACAAACGTGCATTCCAAATGCTTTTTAATTTTTTGCTTTATTTGGGGTATTTTTTTGTAACTTTAGATTTTTAGGAGTTTGTAATTTTCAAATATTTTAGGTTTTTATGTAACTATATATTGTTCATGGAACTGTTCAAAAAAATTATTTTTAAGTTGTTTTTTTGTAAGGATTTTTTCGAGGTGTTTTTTTTATAAATTAAGCTTTTTCAGTGGGGTTATTTTTAATTTTTTGATTTTCAAGGTGTTGTCTATAATTTCAAGTTCTTTAGGGGACTGTTTGGTGTTTTCAAATTCTAGGGTGCTTTTTATAGTTTTTGAATTTTTTTGGTGAAGAGGTTGTTAGTAACTTTTAAATTTTTAGACTTTTCCATGTAATTTTATATTGGTCGGAAGGTTGTTAAATTTTTTTAGATTTTTAGGATTTTTTTATAATTTTGGGATATCTGGGGATGTTTTTATAACTTCTAAGTTTTTCCAGGGGTCTTGATGCATGTAATTTTTAGAATTTTCAAATGGTGATTTATAATTTGTAGCTGCGTAAGGGGGTTGTTTGTAATTTTTGATGTTTTAAGGATTTCTTTTGAAATTTTTATTTCTAAAGGGTTGTTTGTAATTTTCTGATTTGTGGGTGATTTGTATATTTTTTTAGATTTTTAAGAATATTGTTTATAACTTTTTTATTGTTAAGAAATTATTAAAGATGTTATTGTTAATTGGGATAAGATCACGAATAACGTATTATAGACCTATTTAAAGGGCTCTATTAATTAGGATGATTATAATATGATATTTAGAAAAATCAGGGCAATATTGTCCAAGGAAAGTTTTTCCTCAGCTCTCAGTTCTAAAGGGAGTACAATAGATTTAAAGTTTGTAATAAAGAACATGAATCAAGTCCTTACCGTCTCCCAACATTATTTTATAGAGGACCTCTATAGGATTTTTTTTTTCCATTCTCGCGATGATCTTTAATCAATATAAATCAATAAAGTATAATTAAAAAAAAAGAGTACAAGTCCTACTAGTACCCCCCACATGGTGTTAGGCAATGTGAACCAAATAAGGTAGTACCAGGGAACAGCTCGGATATTTCTCTGCTTCCCTTCCTCTATTTGGTTTAGATCGCCGTGCATAGCGTGTTGGAAGTCCTGACAGAATTTGTGAACGAGTTTTTTATAGAAGTAAACGAGTCTCTATAAACGGTACATCGATGAATATAATCATCAATTTCAAAATTGATGCTGGGATACTTGTATATTTCTTCCTTCTTACTAGGTAGGATGCATCCTTCTTACTAGGTAGGATGCATGTGCATTATATGTTGTCAAATATCACGAGTCTCGGTTTTTTATTGATACTAGTTCTTATGCACGTGGAAAAATATCAAAATATTTTTCTTTTATATTTAATTTATTAATAAATAAGTCAGATTCATCTTGAGTTCAAATATGTAAATTGAATTATGAGATTTACTATTATTTTTATTTAAATATTATTAAAAATCAATGTAATGGATTTTAAGCTAAACTGAGATGAATATACCTAACTGGGATATTGTAATTGTCATTATGAACTATATTTATAGCAATAAAGAAATTACATTTCTTATTGCATTGAAAATAGAATTGCATAACATTTTTGGATATTATAAGCTTAACTTGGACATCTTAATTGATTTCTTAAGAAAAAATATGAGTTGACATAATAATATCTTCAAGTAGAATAGTAAAAGAAAATAAGTTAAATTAATACTTTATGTCATATTCTAAACACTAGTAATCCCAAGATATAATATGGAGTCAAGCATGAATAATAATATCATTATGAACTAATGTTCCAGTAAAAAAGAAACTATATTTCTTATTACATTGAAAATAAAATTGCACAACACATTGGGACATTATAAGCTAATGTTTTATAATAAACAATATTACGAAACCATAATAATCATATAAAAATGAATTGCAAGGAATGGTTCCGAGATACCTCTTCTTACATGAGATAATAAAAATCAACCCATACAATAATATGCATTATTGAAAAGCAGTATGATTTGATCAAACCCATAAAAAATTTATAATGAAACTCAAAGAAACATGAAGGTTTTAATCAAGTGCGCATGCAGAACATTGCAGTCATAGAGTAATTGTCCAAAAACAGTAAAATTAGAGCAAACCTATAAATAAATTTAGATCGAACTCGATGAAACATGAGGATTTTAAACAATTGCGCATCGGAGAATTTTACAATTACTTTAGAGAGTAATTGTCCAAAAGCAGTAAGATTAGAGTAATCACATACAGGAATTTACAATGAAATTTGAAGAACAAAACATACTAATTACAGAAAAGAAAAGGAAATTCACCTATAATTGTCCAAAAGAAGTAATAAAAAGACAAAAACTAAATAATAATGGTAACTATAGTATAATTTTATGTGATGAAAGCAATCACATAAGCATACAAAACTACTAATAATGTTGTATGAAAATCCCTTATAAAAATTCATAATTCTACTCAAAAATTAAGATATGATATAAAATGATCAAAAAATATCATCCTTTATTTTTTTTCATATTATAATTGGACCGAGATCAATCTTTCTCCATGTTTACTTTTTTCCTGAGTACTTCTAGAGTAGCATCTTCATCATCTATATCGATTGTAATATCAGGCTGGAGGTGGATTTCTTGTGCTATTATATTTCCTTCGCCCTGTTCATCTTTTGTCTTTTTATCTAACTTCACAAGGAATTTGAACATTTTCCCGATGTTTAACACAAATTTCTAGAAATATGGACTCTGATTATTTTTCTGCTTTAATGAGAACAAATGTTAGTTTTATGTATATGAAACTTGTTTGATTTTCTAAATTATTACTTGAATAGAGTTAGGAATTACCTCATTTTTTTCGTAATGAATTTTTCTGTAGTGCATCCAATAAGAGCTTCTGCTGCATCAAACAGTGTTACTCTTGCATTATCCATGCTATTTTCCACGAGAATCTTAACTACGTACCTGTAGTTTTCATTGTTGATTTCTAGAGATAGTTAATATTGTTAGACATTCATTGTTAGACTGATTATCATTCTTGCATGCATCATGGTTTTATTGTCTAGAATAATATAAAATTGAAATAATATATTTCAGTTATAACTTAGCATTTTCATGGGCAACATGGCATAATCAATCAAGCATAAACAAACACATTATACAAAATTGTGAAGATGATGACATGGTTCATAGTATCAATTATCCAAAATGAAACTAACCTGTAAGGAAATCAAAATATGCCCTCTTGTTTCAGTTTATAAGCTCAGTAAGAGTACAGATCCGGTGAATTTTACAAAAATTTCTCTCTCTTAAAGGTTGCTTGTTATATTGGTTTTTGTCGTGACATAGATCATGATCTTGTGGCTCAGAATAATAAAAACTTGAATTAGATATATTTATGCATACAATGCATAGATCATGATCTTGTGGCTCAGAATAATAAAAACTTGAATTAGATATATTTATGCATACAATGTAGCGTTTTCACAAATAGAACGGCTCAGAATAATAAAAACTTGAATTAGATATATTTATGCATACAATGTAGCGTTTTCACAAATAGAACGATATAATTAATTAACCATAAAAAATCACGCATTGAGTAACATCTAATATGAAAACTGTATGCACTAATTTACCTACTCGATAAGTAGTCTGAAATCGATAGTCGCTAATTTAAGATCATGGAGAAGACTCTCCTACGAAACTATGCTTTTCAATGATCTATTATTTGACAAAATTCAACAAAAAAACATTAGAGATTCCAAAAACCATAATAAATTAATTTGTACAACATATAAAATAACAAATTGAGATCAAACTCCAACAACTTCAACATGATTTATGGAAAATAAATAGACAATAAATAAAACCTTAGAAATAAGACTAATTATCTTGATGTTTTCAGCAAAGTCTCCGAGGAATACCTAAGCATCAGTGAGCGGAGGAATTCTCTAGCAGAGATAGATGCAGTGTGTAGGCGTCAAAAAATGCTTACAGATATCCAAATACCACTCAAGGCAAAGAGAAGACGATAAACGCCATTCTCTTAATCAGAGGGGATCATTTAAAGGAAGCGAGACAACATGGAAGAACAATGTACACACCAACAGGCAGTACATGACGGCGCGGCTGATGCGCGATAGTACATGGTGCCGCGAATAAGGGCGGGAGCCCATGGTGGCGCCGGCTTAGACGCGGCAGCCTATGGGTTGCCGCGCTAAGGACGACACGGCCTATGGTCAGGCGGTTATTATAGGAAGGTGCTGCGGCGGTTACAAGGCAGTTATACGATAATGTTTTGAAGCCCACGTTGCGGCATATCAGAAAAAGAACGTGTGCTGACGTGGACAAGCAGTTAAACCACGAAAAAGATGGTTAAAGATCGTGGGAGAACAGTTTCAGGCACGATGAAACGTGGTGATAACCGCTCCTTTGGCCGCGGCAGTCCATACTGCCGTGTCAATAGTCGTGGCAGCATGGACTGACGCGGCCAAAGAACAGTTGTTTGGTCAGTTATCTCGCCCCCATTTCCACTGTTATGCACTGCTATCCCTATAAATACCTCCCTAGACACGAAATAAAAGGGGGAGAGCAGATTAGAGCATAAAGACTCGGACTTTTAGTGATTTTGAGGAAGAGAGAAAGAGTCTTCATTCTTCATAAACACTTTCAAGAAGCTTTTGGCGATTCCTAGAGATCTAAGCTTTGACTTGATCTTTGGAAGAGTGAACATCTTACATCGATAAGATATTCGCTTAAAGATTCTTACTTCGATAAACGAAGGAAGAATTTCCAAAACCTTCACGATTCAATCAGAATCTATGAATCGGTGGTCCACGGGCTAACACACCCCCGGTACAGGCAAAGATCCCACACAAGCAGCGATCCAAACAGCGATCCTGCGTTTATTTATAAAAAGTTGTAATTTTCTTTTTGTTGTGTAAAAGAAGTCTTATAAAAAGGCTATCTCTTTTGAATTTATTGTAATCGATCGAAGATATAATGAATTCCACAATGAGACCAACTTTTGACGCAAACAAGCTGGCGACCACAGTGGGAGCCAACGGTCTCGCTGCCGAGATCATCGTGTCGTAGCCGATCAAGATATTGGTTGAGTCCATGGTTGAATATGAATTCAACCAAGCAAAGTTTGAGGAATATCTGTCATCCTCATCCTCAAAGTCTTTCTCGCCTCACAAATGCAGGAAGATTCCATCTTCTAAGAAGGTTTTTAAGTTTTCGACTCCGTCGAACACTACAGATGAAGACTCTCGTCTGATTGTTGCTGAGGATTCTACTCGCAACCTCTCTGCTCATAATAACTCTTATCTAGTTAAAGAGTCATCGAATCAAAGCCCATCGGCACTGACGAAGAGGGCTCGTCAGAGACAACGTCAGCGCCACGCTCGCCAAATAGCTAAGGCCTTGGAACAAACCGACAGGGTTCGTTATCATGCGGACTTAGAGTCGAGGAGGCATCAAGTAGTTCAGTCGTCTCAATGACCAACCACTCATATCTCTGCTAAACTAACGACGGAGGAATGAACTATTGTCAAAAGGGCTCGCTCGACCCTCAAAGAACGCATACAAAAACGTCGTGCAAACGCTGCTCATGCCTGTGCTCTCTTACAACAAACAGTGGCCAAAGAACCACCAAAACTCTGCAAAGTTTGGATTCCAAAGTCTGGAGTTGTGCAAAATCAGCATTCGGAGCCCGTTAAGACTCCATACCCGCAAGGGAGTGGTTCTAAACGTGTGACTCCCAACATAATCTTGGATCGCTCAAAGACAGTAATAAATTGTCCTGAGAATGCCAACAAGGTTTTACACCCCCAGAAGAAGACGCATTCACCAAATGATATCGTCATACCTGGGAGGTCATGCCAACAGACGATACGATTTTTTGGCAATCATACCGATGAATCGTATTATCAAATTGGGAGTGTGAATAAATTTCGAAAAAGAATTATTCGCTCTCATTGTTCCTGTGCACGACTTATAAGATCAGCTGTCCAAGATGATGAATTCCCTGAGTCTCGGTATTCCACAGTCTTTTCACCGAAATGTCAAAGCCTAAGCCGAGACATTTCCGCAAGAGAAGATCAGTTGTCCAAGATGACCAATTCCCTGAAGTCACCATCAACATGGCTGATAAAGGAAAATCTAAGCGGCATTCAAGTGAATCAAATCCTGACTTTTCCCCGAGAGGAAAAGTCAATTCAAGAATTGCCCAACGGATGCCCCGACTCCAATTAAGAGCCATCAGACATAGGGACTACAAGAGAGTGCATGAAGAAAAGTCATCAGAGGACGAGCTCTCGGACACTTGTTCTGCGATCGCTTCGGATGATACAGTATCTAGCACAGGGCAAACCAGAGAAGTGCTCACAATCACCTCTGATCAGTTCGCTCAAATACTTCAAGAAGCTCTAGCCAAACAATATGAAGAAATTAGGGCTGAAATGAAGATGGAAATGGAGTTAGCTATTCAACAAATGAGAGAATTACTATCTCAACGGTCTCAACTTCCTGAGTCCAGTCAGCGAGCTGAATCCAGCCGCCGCACTCAAAATATTGCAGATGACAGTGATCCGGAAGTGGATGAAGTCATCTTTGCTGATGCACCTCCTAATAACGATAACACTGGGGGTGGTTCAACGGATCCTCCCAACAACGATATTAGGGGTAGTTCAATCGCATCTCTTAATAATACTGGGGGTGGCCCAATTATTTCTCCTCGATATTGTATGTTGGAAAAATTGCAATGAAGAGAACAAAAGAAAATTGACTTGTATTTCTTTGATTCCGATTACAATTCGATTACAAAAGAGAAGAGAACGAATTTGGTTCTCTCCTTTGTTTAAAACTGGGTTCTTCAAGGTAGCGATGGAGTGCCTCCTTCGATTGTTCACGTCGAATTTGCTCTCCGTTGACGATCCGATCGTCTTTTATCTCGTGGGAATGATGAACTTCTGTGGAAAAGTTTTATGAGTAACTCTTGTATGAGTTTTAGAACTCTAAACGAGTTAGAACTCTGTGAATAGAGTTGTTAGAACCGAAAATTCGGTTAATGACCAAGCAAATATTTTTTTGTTGAAGAATCCCTTCGGTTTTGATCTTCTAGACTTGATTCAAAAATCTTATCTCCAAGGATTTTTGCCTCTCTCACGCCTCTCTGTGCAGTTGTGATCCTCAAGATCTAATTTGCTGCCTCTCCGTTCCAAAAAGCCAGCCCCTAACTCAGTTGAGTTTGTTAAGTTTTTATAGGTGGATAAGAGGTTGTAACTGCCCTCTAAATCCGCTCCTAAGTGGGCGTGATTTCCTCAGATCGTGGGGAAACAGTTCTGAAACCGTTCGACTCGTATTCGAACGAGTCAAATGCCCAATCTGGCGTTCAGAACCCAACGTCGCCTCTTAGAATTGAGACGCGAGGTTGGGTGTTAGCTGAACACCAATGAACGCGAGGGTCACTCGCGTTTGGTTTGTTATAGCTTGGAGACGCGGGGGTCGGTGTTGGTTGAACACCAATGAACGCGAGGGTCGCTCACGTTTGGCTTGTTATAGCTCGGAAACACGGGGGTCGCCTACTTTTCCAAAATTATGACGCGGGGATGACTTCCACGTTTTAGAAGAGATTAGTTGATTGTAACCTCTTCTACAGAGCGTTGCAAGGACCGTTGTCCGGTAATCCTAACTTTAGCTGTTGTGGAATGTGAAAGTCGTCAGATTGTAACATTCACTGTAGATTATGAAGACTGCTGAATATAGTTTTCATCAGTTGTCGGAAGTGTCGTTGAATTGTAACTCTTCTCGATCTATGTGAAAAGTCCTCTATTTGCAGCTTTCGCTCGACGGCACGAAAACTATTTGATTGTAGTTTTTATTGTTGGAACTTGACGGGAATCAAACATCCATAGTGACTTTTAGACGAATATTTGCCCACAGCTCTCTACCAAGCAACTCACCAACTAAGTCCAACCTTTTTATTTCTAAAATCATTATACTGCTCATCAGCATCTCTAATAGTTGCTAATATAATATTAGTCATGCTGTTATCGCAGCCATCAAGATCAGTCATCTCAGAAATGAGGTCGTGTTTGTAGCGGTTGCAGAGTTGCCGATACAGCGATTAGAAAGTTGTTTGATTATAACTTCCATTGTCGGAACTTGTTTGGATCAGCTATCCATTGTGATTTTTAGACAGCCTACAGAACCCCCTCCAAAGTTTTCGAAAGTTCGCAGTTGACTGGGACGAATTTTCGGAATACTTTGGATCCTAAAATTTAGTGAATTGATTGCTCACTCCGTCTGATCGAGCCAGATGATTCTAATGTTATAGACTGTAATCTATCTGTGCTTCTCCAATAGACTCTCCAACGGAGTCGTCTGTTTCTCCCCGGCTTTGGTCGCCTTGATGATTGTGGTAGCCTTGGTAGTCAAGAAGTTGCTATTATAGTTGTTCAAATAACTTCTGTATTTAAGAATTGGAATGCGTGGGTGAGCTCAGCGTTTTGGAATTTCAACCAACTCGAACGCTAGGGTCGAGTTTAGGCGGGATTCTGGCCTCGAATCCCGTCCGTTATGATTTGACAGCTCACAGCTGTCTATAAATAGACCGTTGGAGGTTAGATCAAGAGTCATTCGACTCTTCTTGAAATTTCAACGAAAAATTTTCGTTCTCTCCGGTGAAAACTGTTCATCTCTTCCGATCAAAGATTTCATGCACCCAGAAATCAGTCTCTTGTCCTCCCAAGTCCGCGATGTTGTCGGGCGGCTTAGGGGTCGGCGCCGTCTGCGCCGGCCAGCGGCGCTGCTGCTCAGGCGAACGTGCCGCCTCAACTCCCTCTGATCGGTGGTGAGTACGACCTTCGTGGTCATTAAACTTGCTTCGGCAAGTTTCGATCTCTGGATCAACGAGGAAACTCGATTTGATAACGCGGGGTTGGACTCCGTCGTTTAATCTTTTCGACGAGGGGTTCGACCTCCGCGTATCAGATTCTTAACGCGAGGGTCAACCTACGCGTCTGAACTCTCTGACGTGAGGCTCGACCTTCGCGTTTGAGATTTTTGACGCTAGGTTTGACATTCGCGTCCTAGCTTATCTGACGCGGGAGTCGACCTTTGCATCTGGGCTTTATATTTGCCTTGTCTAAATTTTTCTAAATTTTTCTTTATTTTGCAGTGCGTCATACCAGTCAACCTCTTCCTTTTCGCCACCATTTTGGACATGAAGGTGGTGTGGATATGAACATGACATTCAACCTACGCCAAGAACTCCCCGTTTTCCGAATTAAGGAAAAGAGTCGCGTGGAACTGATCACCCAAGCTTCTCCCGAGACCCTTAGAATATTGGTCACAGACGCTCGACTTGAAAACTTGAGCCGTAAGCCAATAGTCAAATCTGGATTCCTCTTTGAAGATTTTGTTGACTTCGAGGCGGATAATGCTTACGATGGGGACTACAAGTGGTTACGGAAAGTTGGGGACCGCAATCTTTTCTTGCCCAATATGGAGAGGATGTACCCACTTTCTTATTTCCAATGTGCTTCCATTCCACGGCGTATGGATTGGCCCCTGGTTAAGGATCAGGATGGGGTTATTCTCGGAACTCTGACTTTTCACGGGGTCCGCACGCTCGGTTACAACATGCAGGTGACAGCTTTGCGGCCAGGTTTATTTGCTAAGGAGTATCCCCTTGGCGAGGTGGCCAGCCCGGCAAATACCTTTGTCAAGAGGTTTGTGGCGAAGAAAGGAGAATTTTCCGCGCAAGGATTTAGAACTCCTGGCTGGGTTCATTCTCCGGTGACAGGGTGGTGGACCCAGATGACCAAGTTCGTTTTAGATGAATTGGAAACCCCTCTTGCCCGAGCTGGATTGCAGATTCCCGTGCGGGCTACTAAGTTCGGGATTGTTCAGAGCCACTTTCATTTCTTCTCCATATTGGAGAAGTATAATCCCGAGACTTGTACTTTCTTCACCCCTGTGGGGGAGTTAGGTTTTGCTCTTCACGAGATGCATGAAGTCTCGGGTCTTATTCTTGGGGATTTGTCATACGAAGAGTTTGTTCCGGGATCGGCGGAACTTAAAATTTTGATGAAGACCAATCCCGAAATATACTCCACCCTTTGGGAAGTCATGTGTCACTTCCACATTTGCATGCAGCTGACGGGGGCTCGAGGAAGCGGCATTAAACAAGTATCTTGGGCGGAATATTTATTCCAGAATTTGACCAATAAAGGAGCCTCAGTGACCAGACTATCTGCAAGCACTTTGGAGGAAGTTCAAGCCCAAATCGACAATGCTACCTCCCACTACACAAATGAGGCCAAGGAAGATGTTTTCCCGGCTTATACAGAGTTTGAAAGCTTCCATTATCAAGCTCTGATTCCAATTTCCGACACAGCGCTGTTGGCTGGGTTCTTGATGCTGTGGCTCAAGCATTGCGTCGTTCCTACTAGGCCGGTCGACGCCCTCGCTGTTGAGGTGATCTACCCGGCTGTCCTTTTGGCCCATGGGAAACCTGTGAGCCTCCTTCATGCTATAGTGAGTTGTTTACAGCATGGACTATGGGAGTTGGCCTCGGACTTTGTGGATGTTACAGAGGTGGAGTCTGGGGATCACAAGACTTTCAGAACTCCCAACCCCAGGGTGCCACTGCCATACACCTATCTGATGGCTTGGTACGTGCTCCAATGTCCTCCTTTGATGAGTGAAACCTCTCCCCAAGAAGATTCATTCATCCCATTCGTGCAACGACTAGAATCTGCGAAATGGGAAGGGGGATATATGGTTAGAATTCGCCAAATTTTGGCGCGAGACACCCACTTCCATATCTTCCGCTGTTTCCCTGATTTTGAGGGCGGCGTCTACGGAGCCGAATATCAGGACGTAGTGGGTTCTAACGGATTCACTTAGCTGAGTGGGGGTGTTTTCCACTGGCTTCTCTCCATCAGGCCCGGCTACTTGATTTTCCGACAAGGCGTCAACTATTTTATCGAGCCCTACCAACCCTATAGGTTTGCTCGTCAATTTGGGTATGATCAGTTGTACGTCGGGAACCCTCGTCCTCAACTCTCAATTATAGGCAATTTATATGAAGGAGCCAGGGCTTGGTACTATTCTGTGGCAGGTTGTACCAAAGCTATCTTCAGGCTTCCTCATAAAACACCCAACTCCTACACTTCCATAAGCTTCTGTAATTGGTATTTCGCCGCTTCTCAGACTCCCAATTACAACCTGAATACATCTTGCCTAAAAGACATTAGGCATATGTATGCTTTAAGAAAGGGGTCCAAGACATCCCGCTTGAGAGGGATTGACGAGTTCTTATCCATCGAGAATCAGCCGGCTGGACAGGAAGAGGAACAAAGAGCTGAACCTGCTCCGGTGGAAGAGCAATAAGCGGTTGATCCCCCCATGACCAGAGCAGCTGGGAAGAGAAAACTCTCAGCGGATGAAGCCGACAAATACGATAAACAGATTCGTCGGAAGTTGCTGGTTGATTCCCCTCCCCCCAAAGGCCGACAAAAATCTAAGTTGATGGCTGATGCCATCAAAGGTGCTGAAGATGAAGAGCAACAGGAATCTTCTGTTGCCGGCCTGCCACGTAAAACTGGGCTTCGTTCTCATGGCCCAGCCCTATCGAGCGATGCTTCTTCTTACCATCCCCCCCAAGATGAAGAGGATGAGTTAATGGCTGCAGATGCAGAATCTGCTCCGGTGATGGACCTTCCAAAGTCTCCTGCATTAGAACCAGGGGGTCTCGAAGAGAATCCATCCCCTTCAACTTCAGCCTTAATGTCACAAGCTCATGATTCAATTCCTAGTCCTGCAACGGGACTTATGAATAAACCAACTGCTGGCACAGATCTTCCGGAACCTTCAGCTGCTTAGGATGATGATGAGCGAGTTGATTATGATGGCTCCTCAACTGGTGATGCAGCTGACGAAGATAGAGATGATGAGGATGCTAACGTTGGCAACATGCCAAGTGATGCTGCAGGGGACGAAGAGCATAATTCTATAGATGACATAACCATTTTTGATGATGCTCCCAAAGTCCCGTCCGATAAAGCATCTGGTTATACTCCTTTTCATATCTCCGGTAAGCCTAGTTCTCTTCGAATTCTTCCGCATGTTATTTCCGCATTCCGACCCTTTTTCGTGCAGGTTCGCCTCCTTCCAAGACTACTGCTGCTACTACTTCAAAGCAGGATCCAGCGCAAGTATTGGCTCCTCCACAAGAGCAACATTTACCTGGATCACCTACGGCAACTGCTTCACCTGTAGCATTGCCTGAAACTACTGATGCAACCCCTTCCCTGGAACAACAGCGCCTGCTTCGTCTTCGGCAGCTGCTTCACCTGCCGCGTTGATGAAGATCTCACTTACACCAACAGAGGCCAGGCCCAGCACATCTCAGGCAAGGGCAATGATGGCTTTGACCTCGAGCCCATCTCAATTGAATGTTTCTACCGCCTCTGCAGCTTCAGCGCCTGGCTCCCCTGCACTAATTTCAATGGCTCTGGGAGCATCTTCAAGTCTCGCGAGCGCACCTGAGTTCCTTCAAATCTCTTTGGTGTACTTGAATAGCCTCGCCAAGAAGGTGATTGAATATGTGGTGGGTGGTCAGGGCACTTTTAATTCTTTTCGACATCTTCTAGAAGCAGGCTTAAACGGAGTCAGAAGTGTGGGAAACACTCCGTGGTTCGAGCGCTGTTCTGAGATTATTCTTCATTTGGAAGAACAATTGCAGCATTTTGAGGCCCTGGGGCGCAGAGAGCTTCAGTCCGAGATCGTGTCCACTTTGGCCAGTCTTCAAGTTGAAGAAGTGGCTCGCCGGGAGGCGATAGAACGGGACTTGGCTGAAAGAGAGCGTCAAATCACGAAGCTTCGCGAGCATAATATTCAGAAACGAGAAGAGTTAGAACGCTCGACTACTTCCATGAACTCGCTTCGTGATAGACTTGTTGAAGCTGAGGCTGAAGTTCTGCGATTAAAGGCTGAACTTGCCCGCGAAGAAAATGTTGTCGATATCCTTAGCACCCAAAATGCTACTGGCACTTTGGAATATCATACGCAGGCTCGAGCTTTGGAACAAGCCAGGAATGAAGCAGCGGCTATCGTCACATCCAGCGAGGAAGAACTCCGGGCCAAGGCTGAGGTTATGGTGCGCACCACTCACGAAGAGGAGCTAAACAAAGTTAGGGCCCAACTCACGTCTTTTGATTTGATGCGTGAATGATCTTTACTCTTGTAATGTTCTTTTGATAAGAACAAGTTTGTTTTGTATCACTTTCTTTTGGTTATTGAATAAAAAGTGATATTGACTTCTCATTGTTTCTTGCGTTTATCATGTTCTGATTTTAAGTAACAAATCACGAAAAAAATGCATGAGACGTATTCCCGACTTAGAATAGATCTCCACAATGATTCTGATGCAGAAAACTCTCCTTATTATCGTTTAAGATAACTCCAGAAAATTAATATTTTCCCATAATGGGGCTGACTGGTAGAATTCTTCCTGTGTTATTTCTGCTTTGAACACTGAAAGAAGTCTATAGGTGTCCAAGGTATAGTTTTAACTCGGTAGGGGGAATATTGCGATCAGGACAACTTGAGGACTTATCGCTCTATTGATGAGAATCGATAAGTTGATTTTGTCAGAGGTGTGATTTTAACGTGACATGAGAAATATTACGATCGGAGCAATTTTGAGGACTTATTGTTCTACTGATGAGAATCGATAAGTTGATTTTGTCAGAAGTGTGATTTTAACGTGACATGAGAAATATTGCGATCGGAGCAATTTTGAGGACTTATCGTTCTATTGATGAGAATCGATAAGTTGATTTTGTCAGAGGTGTGATTTTAACGTGACATGATAAATATTGCGATCGGAGCAATTTTGAGGACTTATCATTCTACTGATGAGAATCGATAAGTTAATTTTGTCAGAGGTGTGATTTTAACGTGACATGAGAAATATTGCGATCGGAGTAATTTTGAGGACTTATCGTTCTATTGATGAGAATCGATAAGTTGGTTTTGTCCGAGGTGTGATTTTAACGTGACATGTGTGAGGAAAAGATATTGTAGCGTCTCACTCGGGGAGAACTGCTAAGTGTTTTATCATCAGGGCGACGAAGTGTATCACTTGTGATTTGAACGAGATTCGAAAGATTTTGTCATCTCACCGAAAAGAATTAGGTCAATTGGTTATTTGATATTCTGCTGAAGAGAGTTGATCAATTAACCAGGATTTGGATGATTTTGGAGATTTATCGTTCTATTGATGAGAATCGATAAATGGACCTTCGCAGAGGAATTGTAGTCATATTGGTAGTGATAATAACTAAATTCAATCTCTGTTAGGGTGATGACTATCTGAGGTGTAATATTAACCTGATGAGTTAAGGAGATACAGAGTTTGAAAAGCACTCTGTTGAAAGAATCCCTGAGCTTAGAGGATAAGTATCAAGGGCAGATTCTTCATTTGGAAAAGTTGCAACGCTAAGGTGACTCTTGCGTTTGAGGCACGAAACGCGGGGCTAAGAACCTCCATAACGCTGGTCTGAGCCTAGCGTTTGAACGCGGGTGTGAACTTCGCGTTGAGATTAAAGTCTTAACTGACTTTATCTAAAAACGTAAGAGATTTACGTTTTAAAATATAAAACGGTTGGGATTCTCTTAGAATCCCTAACCATCTTAACAGCTTGACGGCTGTTATAAATAGACCTGAGTGGTCACGTCAAGAGTCATTCGACTCTTTCCACTTTTGGCTATTTCCAAGAACGAGAACTCTCATTTGGTTTCGACGAAATCTCCGACGAACTTTATCTCCTTCGTTCAAAAGAGTTTCTCCTGATCGACTGCATCAATGGCGCCTCAGAGAACGGATTCCAATTCCAAGAAAGTAGCTGGAGCAGCTTCTGAAACGCCGTCGAATGAGGACGCCGGCGGTGTTCCTGTTCATGCGGGAACATCGTCGTCGTCATTGCTGTCACAAGGGCTTCCCTGTCGTGGTAAGTGTTGGCCCAAATAACTTGCCTTAGCAAGTTTCTTTGAAAACCCTAGATGGGTTCTTGACAACGAGGAAGATGACTCGTTTTTGTTTGATGAAAACGTGGGGTTGGGACTTCTTGTGGATCTCGACTCTCGCGTTTGAGTCTTTTCGACACGAGGTCCGACCCTCGCGTTTGAGATTTCTAACGCGAGGCTCGACCATCGCGTTTGAGATCCTGACACGGAGACTTTAACCTTCTGTGTTTCAGACTTGTCTTCATGTCAATAGCTTGCTTCTAGCTGCTAAACTCTGCTTTTGATTGTGCAGTGTTTCTTCCAAACGTGCTGCTTTCACAAGAGCATCATTTTGGATATATCGGCGGTCCTGACGCGAATGAAGTCTTCAGTCTTCGGAGTAGAATTCCACTGTGTACTTTCCCTGATTCTGAGAGAACGGATATGATTAAATTCCCCCGATGCTCTACTCTCAGAATTTCAATCACTGACTTGGACATGGAGACCCCTATTGGTCGTGCTCAGTTTCCCAAACCAGCATTCATATTCGGAGATCGTATAGCAATCGATGACCATCTTATACATGTGGAGGACTCAAAGTTGTTGCGGAGAGTTAATAATCGCTTCTTATTCCTCCCCAACATGAAGAGGATGTACCCACTCTCTTACTTCTTGAATGTAAGCTATCGTCGGGGCTTGACCTTCGACATAATTAAAGAGAAAGAGAATGTGTCGCTTGGATTTGGTCGGTGGGCTCGTACACAAATCGGGGGACAACTCAAGGGGTTAAGACCCGGTTTATTTGAGAAGAAAGATCCGATTCAGGAGATGCCGCGTCTAGCGAATGTCTTCATTCGTCAATTCATTGTAGCTCAGGGTGAATTCTCTACCCAAATGTTCAGGTCCCCAGGATGGGTTTGTTCCGGAGAAGAAGGTTGGTGGACCCGTATGGTTGACTTCGTTCTTGAGGAGCTTAAGGAGTCACTCGCTCAATCAGGTCTCACAATTCCTGTGCTAGCTACTCGACGGGGGGTTGTGCAAAGCCATCACAATTTCTTCGCTATATTGGAGAAATACAACCTGGACAACTGTACATTTTTCACACCCATAGGGGAATTGAGTTTTGCTCTACACGAGATGCAAGCGGTATCGGGATTGCCGTTGGGTAAAATACCATACGAAGAATTCATCCCTACCACCGAGGAGCTTTCCCTGTTAAGGGCGGCGCATCCAGAAGTCTATTCTACTTTCTGGGAGTTAATGTGCCACTTCCATATATGTGCTCAAGTCATCGGAATGCGCGGAGGGGGAATTATGCATACCGCGTGGGCGGAATACCTCTTTCAGAATTTGAACAGGAAAAACATAGCTGTGTCTCGTGTTGTCGCCATTTCTCTTAAGAATGCTAAAACCCGAATTAAAGCTTCCAGTGCTACTTACAAGACAGAGCTTGCAGAGGATAATTTTGAGGCTGGTGTTGACTTTGAGAGTTTTCACCACCAAGCCACAGTTTCTATTTCAGACACGGCTCTTCTTGCAGGCTTTTTCATGATTTGGTTGAAATGGTGCGTAGTACCGTCAAAACCAGTAGAGGTAATATTAGCTGAGGTTGTGTACCCAGCTGTTTTGCTAGCGCATGGGAGACCTGTGAGTCTTCTCACTGCTATAGTAAGCTGCATGCAGAGCGGCTTACGGATGTTGACCTCCGAACTTCTCGGAGCCCCGGGCGTTAAGGTTGCCGGGAAGAAGGTTAAGAAGGCTTCTCCACCACGTGTACCAGTGCCGTATACGTATTTGGTGGCCTGGTTCATATTGTATTGCCCTTCATTGATGACGGGAGTATCTGAGGGCGATGATGCTTATGTTCCCTTTGTACAGAGGTTGGAGTCGGCCACGTGGACTAATTCTTACATAGTCAGGGCTCGACAGCTTTTGTCTCGGGGAGACAATTATAAAATTTTCTGTTGTGCCCTTAATTTTGACGGAGCTAAAGAGAATGCCAACTTTTCAGACATTCTTTTCGAGGGTTCGTCTTCATTAGAGGAGGGCACTTTCAGATGGCTTCTCATGATCAGACTAGGCTATCTGGTGTACCGCTTGAAGGAGAAGTGTATCATTGAGCCTTACACACCTTCTAGATTCGCCAGACAATTCGGATATGATCAACTTTATGTCGGTAATCCCAATCCGGCATTGGCTCAAATCGGGAATCTGTACGAAGGGGCTCGTGCGTGGTTCTTCTTCTCTGCCAGAGGGACTCATGCACACTTTACCTTACCCAATTCACCACCTGGCTGTTCTACCGTTGCGGACTTTCGCGACTGGTTTGATGATGTTTCTCGAATCCCAGAATATGATATTCATACTTCATGCATAAGCGAGATTCGGGAATTGTATAAATCGAGAAGTCGTTCTGCCAAGAATCGTTTACCAGGAATAGAGGAGTATCTTTCTTGTGAACAAGAGGCAGCCGGAATAGTTGAAGCCTCACAGGAGTTGCCTACCATTGAGCCTTCTGGGGAAGAGGTTCATGCAGGGACTGAAGAAGGGTTGCCAACTGCGGATTCTCCTGAAGATAAGGTGGCTGAGGGAACTCCTGCTACTGAAGATAAGGTGGCTGAGGGAACTCCTGTAGAGACCCCTACTCCTGAACTTTGTTCTTTGAGATCGGGGAAGAGGGCCCTTACTGCGGCAGAGGAAGGTGAATATGACAGGAGAACTCGCAAGAGAAAGGCCGTCCCCACCAAGAACTCCAAGAGGGCTAAATTGATGGAGGACGCGATGAAGTCTGCACCTGTTGGATTTCCCGAGAACAGAGAGGCTGTCGCACCTCAAGCTACTCCTCCCGCCCTTGAAACTACAATAGATGAGCAGGAACCGGCTACCTCAGGTTCAGTGCCGAATACGACCGAAAAGTTATCATCTGAAGCTCCGCACACCTCTACTCGCACTGACTATGAGAATTGCTTTATTTATCCGCCGACTGCTCCACCCCCAAGCTCGGAAACTTTAAGGAAGCTCATCGAACAATTAGAGTACTGGATGCAAATGACTATCGATGTCGTTAGTCTCGGGGACGTGAGTTTTAAAGTCTTTGAACCCCATCTGCTGGGGTGTCTCGCTAAGATTAAAGACCAGGGGAATGCATTGTGGACTGAACATTGTCGCGAGAGCATTATTATTCTGGAATATGAATTGGAACAAGAGGCCCTCCAGAAAAGTCTGTCTGAGACAGAATCTCGTATCGCCAAACTACGTGATGAGCATCTCCAAGTCCAAGGGGACATGGGCAATTTTGCCGTGGGTCTCCGGGATACTGCAGCGGAACTCACTCGTGCTGAAGTTGGGATACCTCAGATAAATGCTCAGCTAGCTGGTGATATGGAAGTTTTCAAAGGGTTAATTACTTACTGCGATGGGCTTTTCAAAGGGTATTGCGATGAACTTGTGGCTGCCAATAAGATCAGGCGCGAGATTGCAGAAGCAGCACCAAATGAAGAAGAGCTCAAAAACAAGATAACAGAGGAAATCAAAAAGGCTCGTAAAGAGAAAATATTGGCTTTGAAGTCTAAGCTCAAGTCTTTTAGGCTGATGGGCCCCAACGCTTAGGATTTGAATTGCTTTTTAGCGGAGGGAATAAGTTTGTATCATTTTCATTTCAATTATCTTCGTTTTGTATCCAGATTGACAATATTGAATGAAAATGATATCATTTTGGCTTTCATCATCTCTTTTGTTGAAATCTGATTCAGGACAATGAAAAATAATGCAAATGCTATCGAAATTCTCTTCATTGATTATTTAGAATAATTCCAAAAAATTTCAATCGTCAGAGGTGTTGTGTTAACATGACTAAATACAAGATAGAATTACACTATGAATAGGCAACCCCCAGCCTAATTTAGCTGGGGTTTAAGGGGCTACATGATCTATGGGAAATATCTCTTAAGGAACTTCCCATTAACTGGCATCATGAGCCTGTCTCCTTTTGGATTGATGAGGCGATATGCTCCGTTCGAATAGACCGATTCTATTACGAAGGACCCTTCCCATTTAGGATTAAACTTCCCTTTGGTTTTATGAGTCATTACCATGGGTCGTTTGTTGGCCAAAACTAAGTCGCCTTTCTTGAAAATCCGTTCTTTGACCTTTTTATTATAGGCTTTGGAAATACGGGCTTGATATAGCTCGATCTGTTGCTGAGCTTGAAGTCGTTTGTCGTCTAAGGCTTCAAGTTCTTGCAGACATCGTTGATGTTTTTCTTCTTCTGTTAGTCCCGTTGTAATAGCAACTCTCAGAGAAGGGATCTAGATTTCCAATGGCAACACAGCCTCGCAGCCGTATACCAAAGAGAATGGTGTAGCTCTTGTAGGGGTCCTTATACCAAAGAGAATGGTGTAGCTCTTGTAGGGGTCCTCACCGTTGTGCGGTAAGCCCACAGGCACTCTCCAAGTCTTTCATCCCAATCGCGTCGGCTCTTGGAAACAAATTTTTTGAGAAGCTTCACTATGGTTTTATTGAAAGCTTCTGCAAGACCATTCGCTGGCGGGTAATAAGCCGTAGATGCTACACTTTGGATTATGAATTTATCACAGAATCTCTAGAATCCAAAACTGACGAATTGTGTCCCGTTGTCGTGAACTATTCGTCTTGGTACTCCAAAATGGTAGATGACATGATGCTTGATGAACTTGATTACATTCGAAGTCTTGACTTCTTTCAATGGGATTGCCTCAACCCATTTGGAGAAATAGTCAGTCACAGCTAAAATGAACCGGTGCCCCTTGGACGTCAAAGGGGAAATCGGTCCCACTATATCCATACCCCACATGTCGAAGGGCCAGGACGCCGTTGTGGGGTGTAAGTTTCCAGGTGCTTGGTGGATAAAATCTCCATGAATTTGACATGTGTGACAACATTTAGCATAGTCAACTACGTCTGAAAACATCTTCGGCCAATAATAGCCGATTCGTCGGAGGCGATCTCCTAATTTAGCTCCAGGCTGATGAGCCCCACACATTCCGTCATGAGCCTCTTTAAGGGATTCTTTTGCTTCCTTTCGAGAAAGGCATCGAAGTAAGACTCCATCATGTGATTTACGATACAGGACTTGAGAAACTGCATCGTAATAGAATCGGAGGGCTTTTCGTTTAATTGCAGCCGCTTCCTTAGGATCATCAGGCAAAATTCCATATAGGGCATAGTCGATGTACGGGAATCGCCAATCCCTAGATTCAAACTTCATAAATATCGTACAGACTTCTCCTGACGTCGTCTTGTCTGGGTTTTCCTCCATAGGAATTTTGGAAAAGTATAGCTTACGTCCCATGACCGGAATCGTTGTTTCGACCCCTGGGGGCAAGGCTAGCGAAGTTGCCAAAGAGGCTAAAGCATCGGCATATGCATTCTGAGCTCTTGGCACGTATTCGATAAAGAAACCTTCGAACTTCTGAGCTTGCTCCAGCACTGCGAAGTAATACGGGATCAGATCCTCATGACATACTTTGTATTCTCCTCGGACTTGATTAACGATGAGCTGAGAGTCACCATAAGCCTCGAGGTGCTGAATATTAAGTTCTTCAGAAAATTGCATCCCTAATAGCAGAGCATTATACTCGGCTACATTGTTGGTACAAGGTTCGATTAGGGAAAATCCTCTTGGGATCACGTGACCGTTTGGAGAGATTAATACTACACCTACTCCTGCGGTGATTGCTCCATGAGGGTTTGCTCTAGACGCACCATCGAAGAATAACTTCCACACTTGCGGAGCTTCTTGAGTAGCGCAAGCTTCAGCGACTTCGTCAGGTAATTCTTCATACAACTTAGACGTTCCCGATACTGGGTGATCGGCTAAGAAGTATGCCAGTGCCTGACCTTTGACCGCCTTTTGAGGCATGAACTGCATGTCGTATTGTGATAAGAGAATGACCCATTTTGCAAGCCGGCAATTTAGAGATGATGGTTTCGTCATCAGAACTCTCAAATGTTTCACCTTAGAGATGACCTGAATGGTTTTTCCAACTAGATAATGTCGCATCTTTTGGATTGCGAATACCAAGGCGAGACATTCTTTTTCGACCGGATTATACCGGTGTTCGGCTCCCATCATAGTCCTTCTCAGGTAATAGATGGCTTGCTCTTGACCTTGATCATTGTTCTGGGCTAACAAAGCCCCAAGAGAATGGTCCATGGCTCTCACGTACAACACGAATGGTTTTCCTGATATCGGGGCCACGAGAACTGGCGGTTGAGTGAGATATCTCTTAATCTCCTCGATTGCCTTTTGACACTCTCCATCCCAGACAAAGGATACTCCTTTCTACATGAGCTTAGAGAAAGGTTGGCAACGCCCTGAAAGATTCGATATAAATCTTCGGATGTAGGCCAGTCTATCTTGCAACCCTCTGAGCTCTTTGAGATTCTTTAGAGGCGGCATGTCTTGGATGGCACGCACTTTCTCTGGATCAAGAGAAATTCCCTTGGAGGTAACAATGAATCCCAGGAATTTTCCGCTTGATACTCCGAGAAACGATTTTGTCGGGTTCATCTTCAGCTGATGTGCTCGCATAATCTCAAACATTGTCTTCAGATCTGTAAGAAGATCACCTTTACACTGGCTCTTTACTGCTATATCATCAACATAGAACTCGATATTCTTTCGTAGGTGTTCATGAAAGATCGTGTTCATTGCACGTTGATAAGTCACACTTGCGTTTTTCAGGCCGAAGGGCATCACTGTATAGCAATACACCCCCAGTGGTGTTCTAAAAGTAGTATGTTTCTCATCTTCCGGGTGCATCTTGATCTGATTGTATCCGGAGAATCCGTCCATGAAAGACATCCTTTCATATCCGCAGGTGTTGTCGATCATAACATCTGTGATAGGAAGCGGGAACTCGTCCTTTGGACAGGCTGCGTTAAGTTCACGAAAGTCAATGCATATACGGACCTTACCGTTTTTCTTGGGTACTGGGACTATGTTGGCCACCCAGTCTGGATGTTGTTCTTCCCTAACGAAACCTGAGTCTATAAGCTTTTTAACTTCTGACTCAATTGATTCCATGATCTCTGGACGAAACCTGTGTTGTTGTTGTTTAACGGGTTTTGCATCCGGATCGATGTTAAGACGGTGCATGGCAACCTTCGGGTCAAGGCCAGGCATATCTTCATAATTCCAAGCGAAGACATCTATATATTCTCTGATGAGAGATATAAGGTTCTCTTTTTCGGATGATGATAAATCTTTGGCTATAAAGATGGGCTTGGGGTTAGACTCATCTCCCTTGTTGACCTGGATCACTTTATCTTAGGTGGGTGGTTCGCGATGTTCGAAGCACATATCCAACAAGATATTGAGGCGTTTGATCCAAGGGTCATTGATTGATTCGATTAATCCTTCATCACCCTCTGCGTCTTCATCTAGATGACTAGTTGAAACCATGTTCACCGTTAGATTTTTAAAGAAGGGTTCGACACTGATGTCAGATTCCCAAGAAGATGTTCCGGATGAATGGTTCTGAAGCAGATAGTTACTGATTTCATTTTCTGAGGCAGGGGGAGTTGTAACATAACCTAAGCCTCTTCCGGTTTTTTGATAATAATCCAAAGGTTTCCCTTCAGGGGTGAGAGACATTCGGATCGGTGTTCGTCTTCCTTTCCCAAAGTTCAAACCCTGTTTCTCATTAAAGTTATACCCCATTCATTTCATTAACTGTATAGAACTGGGTTCATGATAATGAAATTGGGGAACTCCGTCATCTTCCTCTGAACTTCCTCGTTTGAGTGGTTCAGGTTTGACTTTACCAAAACAGATAGGCTTCTACCCTTTCCTTTTGGATGGGACTTTGAAGAAAGCCTTCCGTGCATCTTCTACTTCTTCATCTGAAGTGAAGGATGACTAAATTAGCAAGGTGAACGATGCCTCTGTGCACAGTACGTGCCATGGGTTGGTACCGCATTAAGATCATTCTCTATTTGTTCATTTTTAGAGGAGATATCAGACAAGTACGCCAAAATAAAATCTTCATTAATGCACCACTCGCCCTCGCTCGGTACATTATTATTACTCTCATCCTGACCCATTACATCAAAATTTAACTCCCATGGACAATCTTCATCAGGATCTGGTTCAATATCAGCTTCGTTACCGCTGTCCACAAACTCCCATGGACAATCTTCATCAGGATCTGGTTCAATATCAGCTTCGTTACCGCTGTCCACATCTTCTCTCTCCTGGGACTCCAGATAGAAGACAGAATCGGTGTGGAAGTTTTCTGCTCCTCGGAAGGGGTATTTTTCCACAATTAAGGTTCAGACTTCCCCCTCATCGTTGGCGTACTTCATGACTTGATGTAGTGTAGATGGGACAATACGGTTTGCATGTATCCATGGTCGTCCTAGCAAAAGATTGTAGGACGTGTCCGCATCTATGATGTAACAATTCACTTCGGACTTAAGATCTCCGATCTGGCATCTGAGCTTGATCTTTCCCAGGGGCCGAGTGCTATTAGCGTTGAACCCAAAGATGGTAGTCTGAGTAGTGTTCAGTCGATGCATAGGAATTCCTAAGACCTGCATGACCCTATAAGGCATGATGCTGAGTGCTGAGCCTGGGTCTACTTGGACACAACTGATTTCGGAGGATCCGATATAACTCATGTAGTACAGCGGTCTGTCGTGCTTCTGTTTGACCTGCATGTCTTCCTGTGTGAATGATATGCGGGGTAAACTCCTCGCCGCTTGCAAACATTGCCGACAAGTTTGATCTTTAGAAGCTTCGGGAATTGGAGTGACTTGGGTGATGAAGCTCTCCGTATTCCTTAAGGCTTCGATCAGGGCTTCCTTGGTAGTTTTGGACAACCTTAGGAGCTCATATAGCGTAATTCTAGCTGGTATGTTGGCCAACTGTGCCATAACATTGAACTGGAAGGGAGCGCTTGATTCTCCAGACTCCTGGTGGAGGTTTTTGTTGAATCGAAGCTCCTTTTGTTTTCCTTTATCAACTGGCTTTTTCGGGACAGAACCCCCAGCGTCTTGGGGTTGTTCCTCAATCTCTTGAGCGTTTTGACTGTAATCCCTCAAGTAAGCTTTTCCTGACCGAGTGCCAGGGTTGTCTCCTGGGTATGCTGCCAGGACGATTCTCTTCTCTTCTGAATCAGTAAGAGGTTTGAGGTGATCATCATTTTCAATAATGGCGGGGCTAATCATATTGGAAGACTTAGCATTGCCTCCCTTCTTTTTGGATGAGGTGTTCGTCCATTGTTGATCTCCTAGTAGATCAGGGTGGACCCACATGATTTCCCCTTTTGGGGTGGTAAGAGGTACCAACCCCCTGTCTTTCTGACTATACAAGTTAGCATTCTTCAAGTGCATTTCTCCCTTACGAATGGGAATAACGCCATTCGCAGTTACTACTGGAGGAAAATCACCGAATTGGACCGCTACCATATTAGTGGATACGGTCTTCTGCTCGGGTTTCAAAGTGAGCACATTAGCATTTACCAAATTCTGCAAAATGTCTTTGAAGACATAGCATTTTCTGGTTGGATGTCCAAGAAACATGTGATAACGACAATAGTTGGGGTCATCCACCTTTCCTGCTTCATCAGGCTTCCTGACTTCAGACAACTGCAGTTTGTTGTTCTTTCGGCGCAATTGGAATAAGGTATCCACATGCTCCTCTTTAAACGAATACTGCTTGGGCGCTCTTTGTTGATTTGGCGCCTTGCCTTGCTTAGTAGGTGGTGGCACTCGCGTGTAGTCAGCTGCTAAAGTCTCCTTTCCCTTAGACCGTTGTGCGTTGTTCTGGTTGCGTTGCTGCTGCGGCTTGGGTTGCGGCTCTTCTTCAGCTTTAACTCGCGCCACTATTTCTTCAGCTTGTTCTCCTTGTGAAACTAGTTGTATCCAGGAGCGACACTCTGCTACCCCTATCTGAGCAAGGAGCTGGGTCTGCAAATTGTGCCTGCAAGTTTCAACCAAAGTTGATTGGGTCATACCTGAAAGGCATCGCAGTGCCATGCTGCGGAATCTCTCAACATAGGTCTTGATGGACTCTCCTTTCTTTTGCTTAGTGGCGAGAAGAGTCGGGACTGAAACCTCTGTGTCGTCCTCGAAGAACCTGGCCAAGAATAGCCTTTCCAGGTCTACCCATTTTTGGATAGATCCGGCAGGCAGTTTCATAAATGAACAAGGAGCTGGGTCTGCAAATTGTGCCTGCAAGTTTCAACCAAAGTTGATTGGGTCATACCTGAAGGGCATCGCAGTGTCATGCTACGGAATCTCTCAACATAGGTCTTGATGGACTCTCCTTTCTTTTGCTTAGTGGCGAGAAGAGTCGAGACTGAGACCTCTGTGTCGTCCTCAAAGAACCTGGCCAAGAATAGCCTTTCCAGGTCTATCCATTTCTGGATAGATTCGGCAGGCAATTTCATAAACCATTCGAAAGCGACACCCTTGAGGGTACCGATGAATAGCCTGGTCAGGATGGCGTTGTTTGCTACTACATCTCCAGTTTGGGATTTGAAGTAGTAAATGTGCTGGTTCGGCGATCCTGTGCCATCGAATGGTTGCAAGGTAGGGGCCTTAAACTTTGGCGAGTAGGGAGCCGTATCCCACTTAGCAGGGTAAGGCCGCACTACTCCTTCTTCACGGAGTTCGCTTCTATTGGCAATTGCGTTGAGGCGAGCCTCCAGTTCATCCACTTTAGCGGACTGGGAATGCAGCTCTTTTTCCACCTCTTTCTCATTTTCAAAAGATGAATCCAAGTTGTGAGTCTCACGATCTGAATGTTCGTGCACCTTCTGCTTTCCCTTTGACATAGTTCTCCGGGAAGACTCGGGCTTTTGGCCTTTTTCAGCGAGAAGCTGAGCCAACATCTCCTTTAATTAGAGAAGTGTCTCTTGTTGCGTCTGGAGCATGACATGATGTTCATCCACTCTTTTGGCTATGTCCTCGGGGTTTCCCGCCATGTTGTTGCGTCTGGAGCATGACATGATGTTCATCCACTCTTTTGGCTATGTCCTCGGGGTTTCCCGCCATGTAAGCAGAAACCTCTTGTGCTCCGACAGAGCTTGAAGATTGAGATTCGGCTATTGCCGAATGTTCATCACTTGTTGTAACGCCTTTGGCTAACTTTTGATAGTTAACCGGGCGAATAGCTCCTGTCTGAGTCCGAGTATTCCGATATACTCCTTCGAATTAGTCACAATTTTCCCTAACAGTTGGGGAATGACTTCTTTGCGACCCGTCGGAATCAGAATGCGAGGCTTTTCCTCTGCCGATCATGTTGATGGTGACCTCGGGATATTCCTCTTCAGCTATTTTCTTTCTGTATCGACGTTGTCGTTTGGCAGGCCTAACGACGTTCGTCAACCTATCAAACACCGATTGCCGAGGTACAGATGCGCAACAGTGGCATTCTGAAAGGACTGCCGAGATAAGCCTCTCACATTGACATGAGTGAGCTGCTTGCTGCGCTGGTTTTCCTCTTGACAGTAATTCCCGCAAATCAGGAACTTGTGAGGAAATTTTCCCTGGGCGTGGAGGCGGAGATGGAACCCCCTGCCCTTGGGTGGGTGAAATTGGTTCTTGTCGAACGTGAATTTTGAAACCACGCTGACTTTTCTAAACCTGGCGGACCTCTTGAAGATCGCGTTCTTGAAGAACAATGCTAGGGTCGCGTTCTTGAAGAATAACGTGAGGGTCGTGTTTAGTTTGGTAAACATTAGGCCGAGGCCTAAGTTTAAATGATGAAACAGACCCCTGAGGGTCATGTTTTGGTTGAACGCGCCCCTGAGGGTCGCGTTTGGTTGGTGGAGCAGACTTTTTGAAAGTCATGTTCTTTTTGAACGCGTACGTGAGGGTCGCGTTTGTCTTTGGCAGCTTCCTTCTGAGGGCTACGTTTTGAAGTAACAACGCGCCATTCAGGGTCGTGTTTCAGCTGTATCAGCCGAGGCTCGTAGTCGGGCTCATTGCCACGAAGCGAACGTTCTGTTTTTGGAACGCTAGGCTCGGGCAAGGTTTCAGAAGCGCGATCTTCGCGTTGGGCCAACATTCGGCTTTCACGCAAGTGTGGTCGTCATATGGATCTTCTCCGTCTACAAGCGGCGTTCTTCTTGGCTTGTTTCAAAGCCTTAGCAGCAGTGTCGTTGACGTTTATGGAGCTCGTCTCCTCTATAGGCCGTTTGTGGCCTGAAGCACGTCGTGCTGACACGGATGTGGGTTTTTCAGCCATCAAAGCTAGTTTAAGCTCCTGGCCGAAGGAGAGGGCTTTCTTCGGCATTTCAACAACAGAGTTGATCTCCTTGGAGATCTTGCGGACATCGCGTTTAGCCTTGGGGCTAAGCGATCCCGAGGATAATACCTCCTCGTACTTTGCTTGATCAAACTCTACGACGAGAGTTTCTACAGTCGTTCCCATGAGGTGGACGTCGGACTGCGCCACCACTTCTTCATTGGAAAAGCTAGTCCCCAGCGGAGTCGCCATCTTTTGTATGTTGAAAAAATTGCAATGAAGAGAACAAAAGAAAATTGACTTGTATTTCTTTGATTCTGATTACAATTCGATTACAAAAGAGAAGAGAACGAATTTGGTTCTCTCCTTTGTTTAAAACTAGGTTCTTCAAGGTAGCGATGGAGTGCCTCCTTCGATTGTTCGCGTCGAATTTGCTCTCCGTTAACGATCCGACCATCTTTTATCTCATGGGGACGATGAACTTCTGTGGAAAAGTTTTATGAGTAACTCTTGTATGAGTTTTGGAACTCTAAACGAGTTAGAACTCTGTGAATAGAGTTGTTAGAACTGAAATTTCGGTTAATGACCAAGCAAATATTCTATTGTTGAAGAATCCCTTCGGTTTTGATCTTCTGGACTTGATTCAAAAATCCTATCTCCAAGGATTTTTGCCTCTCTCACGTCTCTCTGTGCAGTTGAGATCCTCAAGATCTAATTTGCTGCCTCTCCGTTCCAAAAAGCCAGCCCCTAACTCAGTTGAGTTTGTTGAGTTTTTATAGGTGGATAAGAGGTTGTAACTGCCCTCTAAATCCGCTCCTAAGTGGGCGTGATTTCCTCAGATCGTGGGGAAACAGTTCTGAAACCGTTCGACTCGTATTCGAACGAGTCAAACGCCCAATCTGGCGTTCAGAACATAACGTCGCCTCTTAGAATTAAGACGCGAGGTTGGGTGTTAGCTGAACACCAATGAACGCGAGGGTCACTCGCGTTTGGTTTATTATAGCTTGGAGACGCGGGGGTCGGTGTTGGTTGAACACCAATGAACGCGAGGGTCGCTCACGTTTGGCTTGTTATAGCTCGGAAACGCGGGGGTCGCCTGCTTTTCCAAAATTATGACGTGGGGATGACTTCCGCGTTTTAGAAGAGATTAGTTGATTGTAACCTCTTCTACAGAGCGTTGCAAGGACCGTTGTCCGGTAATCCTAGCTTTAGCTGTTGTGGAATGTGAAAGTCGTCAGATTGTAACCTTCACTGTAGATTATGAAGAATGCTGAATAGAGTTTTCATCAGTTGTCGGAAGTGTCGTTGAATTGTAACTCTTCTCGATCTATGTGAAAAGTCCTCTATTTGCAGCTTTCGCTCGACGGCACGAAAACTATTTGATTGTAGTTTCCATTGTTGGAACTTGACGGGAATCAAACGTCCATAGTGACTTTTAGACGAAAATTTGCCCACAGCTCTCTACCAAGCAACTCACCAACTAACTCTAACCTTTTATTTCTAAAATCATTACACTGCTCATCAGCATCTCTAATAGTTGCTAATATAATATTAGTCATGCTATTGTCGCAGCCATCAAGATCAGTCATCTCAGAAATGAGGCCGTGTTTGTAGCGGTTGCAGAGTTGCCGATACAACGATTAGAATGTCGTTTGATTATAACTTCCATTGTTGGAACTTATTTGGATCAGCTATCCATTGTGATTTTTAGACAGCCTACAGATATCACTCAAAGAGAGTGAAGATGAGGACAAGACAATGCAAGACCTTGAAAACAAAGTCAATGCTTTGATGTCCGCTCAGGAAGTAAAGAAGACGGGTATTCTGTATCCCTATCCAAGAGAATGAGATTCAATACCGTACCCGGCAAAGTTCAATCTGATTAACTTCACACCATTTGATGGGAAGAGCTCGCCTACTCAGCACTTGATTTATTTCAAGTCTCATTTGGGCATGATCTCTGTAAGTGAGGCTTTAATGGTCCGGTCATTCGTTGGCACCCTTCGTGGACCCGCCTTCGAATTGTACCGACGTCTCAAGCCAGGGAGCATTAATTGCTGGGATGACATGGAAAGTTTGTTCCTCAGCAATTTCTTCGATGATGACACCGAAGTGTCAATCGGAACCCTTCTGGATGAGAAGCAAAAAGACGGAGAGTCAGTCGACAATTTTGTCAAGCGCTTCCGTAACAAGGCAATGAATTGCAGAGATCCTGTTACAGAGGAGTTTATCCTACAAACATGCCACAATAATCTCTTCATCGATGTCCTGGAAACCCTGGGGGTCGTACCATCCAAAACTTAGAAAGATTTGAAAGTGCGTGGTGAACAAGCTGAACACTTTCTTAAAAGAAAGAAAGCTGAGAGAAGCCGACCGACGGCATCTGCAATCGCTGGGAATACGACTCTCGATCCGAAGTTTCAAAAGGAGTATTCTTTCGAAAATGACGAAGAGCTATATTGAAATACCTCCTCGCCAATGATAAAATCGAGCAACCACCTATTAAAGATCAGGAGGGAGCTAAGAGGATTACGGATCCAAACTACTGTGCGTACCACATAAGGGTTCTTCATCCCACCGAGATTTGCTTCGGACTCAAAAATAAAATCCAAGCCTTAATTGACTCCGGCGTCATACGGAGAAACAAGCCAAGTAAAGATGACTCTACTTCATTGGGTACACGAGTATAAACTGTTTTCCTCACTCCGAAGAGTATACGAGTATAAACTGCTTCATAATCCTCCAACCAGTATACGAGGTTAAACCGCTCCCTGAAACTCTAATCGGTATATGAGTCTAAACTGTTTCCTTTCTTTCACGGGAAGTTCCTGGAGAATTTTTACACGTAATATTCTTAAGGATAACCCGGTTATGTAGCTGAATATAATGATAAACCCAGTTTCGTAAGGAAAGCTGGGGGTGGAAGGTTCATGTAACGGAAAGTTCTCGAAAGAATGCTATATGTAATTTTCTTAGGGATAACCCGATCATTACAAACAAAGTGATAAACACTACATCCCCACGGTGATTTCCGAATACTCTTTTGCTGAGATTAGATTCGATCACTTCGAGTGATAAACACTACATCCCCACGGTGATTTCCGAATACTCTTTTGCTGAGATTAGATTCGATCACTTCGTTGGATCAATCTTCCCTCACAAAATTCTCATTTGGTCAAACCTTTAAATAGTTAGGACCAAAGCCAAAATCCCCTCTCGATTCCTTTCATGAACGAGAAGTCCACAAATTGAACGATTAAACCTTTAAACAGTTAGGATCGTCTCAAAACTCCCACTTGGTCAAACCTTTAAACAGTTAGGACCAAAGCCAAAATTCCCTCTCGATTCCTTCCATGAACGAGAGGTCCACAAATTGAACGATCAAACCTTTAAACTGTTAGGATCGTCTCAAGTCCCCATTTGGTCAAACCTTTAAACAGTTAGGACCAAGGCCAAAATCCCCTCTCGATTCCTTCCATGAACGAGGGTCAAACCTTTAAACAGTTAGGACCAAGGCCAAAATCCCCTCTCGATTCCTTCCATGAACGAGAGGTCTACAAATTAAACGATCAAAGCTTTAAACAGTTAGGATCATCTCAAATCCCCATTTGGTCAAACCTTTAAACAGTTAGGACCAAAGCCAAAATCCCCTCTCGATTCCTTCAATGAACGAGAGGTCCACAAATTGAACGATCAAACCTTTAAACAGTTAGAATCGTCTCAAATCCCCATTTGGTCAAACCTTTAAACAATTAGGACCAAAGCCAAAATCCCCTCTCGATTCCTTCAATGAACGAGAGGTCTACAAATTGAATAATTAAACCTTTAAACAGTTAGGATCGTCTAAAAACTCCCACTTGGTCAAATCTTTAAACAGTTAGGACCAAAGCCAAAATCCCCTCTCGATTCCTTCCATGAACGAGAGGTCCACAAATTGAACGATCAAACCTTTAAACAATTAGGATCATCTCAAGTCCCCATTTGGTCAAACCTTTAAACAGTTAGGACCAAGGCCAAAATCCCCTCTCGATTCCTTCCATGAACGAGAGGTCCACAAATTGAACGATCAAACCTTTAAACAGTTAGGATCGTCTCAAATCCCCATTTGGTCAAACCTTTAAATAGTTAGGACCAAAGCCAAAATCCCCTCTTGATTCCTTTAATGAACAAGAGGTCCACAAATTGAACGATTAAACCTTTAAACAGTTAGGATCGTCTCAAAACTCTCACTTGGTCAAACCTTTAAACAGTTAGGACCAAAGCCAAAATCCCCTCTCGATTCCTTCCATGAACGAGAGGTCCACAAATTGAACGATCAAACCTTTAAACAGTTAGGATCGTCTCAAGTCCCCATTTAGTCAAACCTTTAAACAGTTAGGACCAAGGCCAAAATCCCCTCTCGATTCCTTCCATGAACGAGAGGTCCACAAATTGAACGATCAAACCTTTAAACAGTTAGGATCGTCTCAAATCCCCATTTGGTCAAACCTTTAAACAGTTAGGACCAAAGCTAAAATCCCTTCTCGATTCCTTCAATGAACGAGAGGTCCACAAATTGAACGATCAAACCTTTAAACAGTTAGGATCATCTCAAATCCCCATTTGATCAAACCTTTAAACAGTTAAGACCAAAGCCATAATCCCCTCTCGATTCCTTCAATGAACGAGAGGTCCACAAATTGAACGATCAAACCTTTAAATAGTTAGGATCGTCTCAAGTCCCCATTTGGTCAAACCTTTAAAAAGTTAGGACCAAAGCCAAAATTCCCTCTCGATTCCTTCCATGAACGAGAGGTCCACAAATTGAACGATTAAACCTTTAAACAGTTAGGATCGTCTCAAACCCCCATTTGGTCAAACCTTTAAACAGTTAGGACCAAAGCCAAAATCCCCTCTCGATTCATTCCATGAACGAGAGGTCCACAAATTGAAAGATCAAACCTTTAAACAGTTAGGATAATCTCAAAACTCCCACTTGGTCAAACCTTACTACAGTTAGGACCACAACCAACATCTCTTCTCGATTCATTTTTGCGAACGAAAGGTTTACTTTTGAATTGAGTAATCAAACCTTATGACAGTTAGGGTTATTCAAACCAATCCAGATTCTCTAAGTGGAGATCCCACTTTGAGTTTCCTTTGCACCAGGAGATAGAATATAAAATTCTTACTCTCCATCATCGGGTTCATCTCTACCAACAAAAAAGAGACCAGGAGATAGAATATAAAATTCTCCCTCTCCATCATCGGGTTCACCTCTACCAACAAAAAGGAGACCAGAATACTCCAATAGGTATACGAGACTAAACTATTTTTCTACATTCGACAGGCAGTTTCTGGAGAATATTATTCTGAATATTCTTAAGGATAGCCTGACGAACTCTCGAAGGACATACAAGTATCAATTTGGTGACAAAAGTCAAAGAAATACCAGCTTCGATTCAAGATCTCGATAACGGTCGAGCGATAAACGCAGTACCGGAAGAGTATTAGCTATTCTACAAAGAACTGAATAGACTAAGGG
>NC_033794.1:96438923-96451342 GCF_001876935.1 Asparagus officinalis
TATAGGAAGGTGCTGCGGCGGTTACAAGACAGTTATACGATGATTTTTTGAAGCCTACGTGACGGCATATCAGAAATAGAACGTGTGCTGACATGGACAAGCAGTTAAACCATGAAAAAGGTGGTTAAAGGTCGTGGGAGAACAGTTTCAGGCACGATAAAACGTGGTGGTAACCGCTCCTTTGGCCGCGGTAGTCCATACTGCCGCGCCAATAGCCGCGGCAGCATGGACTGACGCGGCCAAAGAACAGTTGTTTGGTCAGTTATCTCGCCCCCATTTCCACTGTTATGCACTGCTACCCCTATAAATACCTCCCTAGATACGAAATAAAAGGGGGAGAGCAGATTAGAGCATAAAGACTCGGGCTTTTAGTGATTTTGAGGAAGAGAGAAAGAGTCTTCATTCTTCATAAACACTTTCAAGAAGCTTTTGGCGATTCCTAGAGATCTAAGCTCTGACCTGATCTTTGGAAGAGTGAACATCTTACATTGATAAGATATTCACTTAAATATTCTTACTTCGATAAACAAAGGAAGAATTCCCAAAACCTTCACGATTCAATCAGAATCTGTGAATCGGTGGTCCACGGGCTAACGCACCCCCGGCACAAGCAAAGATCCTACACAAGCAGCGATCCAAACAGTGATCCTGCGTTTGGTTCTAAAAAGTTATAATTTTCCTTTTGTTGTGTAAAAGAAGTCTTATAAAAAGGCTATCTCTTTTGAATTTATTGTAATCGATCGATGATATAATGAATTCCACAATGAGACCAACTTTTGACGCAAACACAGTGAAATATCAAGCAGAATTATCATCGATTCCCAAAATCTGTACCCAACTAAATTTGATAACCATAGAATTAAAATATGAAATCTGTTAACCCTAAAACCAAATAATAAACCTAATCTCAAAACTCAAAAATAAAAATTAAATTGCCTCTATAATAAGAATTCAGTTATAATAAGAATTTGTTTATCTTTGTGAATGCACGTATTAAAAGATAGATACAACCATAGCGTGTGCAATATGATATCTTTGTGTAATATAAACTTATTATACTATTGTTAATAAATTAATCATAATATGATTTTACACGTGCAAAGTAGATAAATTAGTTTAAACTTTTAGATAGTGTATACTATTTCAAACTTAAAAAAGTATGATATCCTAATTATGTAATATCACGTATTAAGGATAGATATATTAGTTTGAACTTAATTTAAAAATTATTAGAATTTAATTAAGTTAGAATTTGATTAGGATTAAGATAGTTCAAACTTGGAAGTTATTTGATTAGGATTAGAATAAATTATTAAATACAATTTAAAAATTAGAATTGATTAGTGATAGGATAGTTCAAACTTAACTTTTCTTCATTACAACAATAATTTATTTGTGAATACACGTATTAAAGGATAGATACAATCATAGCACGTGCAATATGATATTTTTCTGTAATATAAACTTATTATATTATTGTTAATAATAAATTAATCATAATATGATTTTACACGTGCAAAGTAGATAAATTAGTTTAAACTTTTAGATAGTGTATAATGTTTCAAACTTAAAAAAGTATAATATCCTAATTATATAATATCACGTATTAAGGTATATTAGTTTAAACTTAATTTAAAATTTATTAGAATATGATTAAGTTAGAATTTGATTAGGATTAGAATAGTTTAAACTTTGAAGTTATTTGATTAGGATTAGAATAAATCATTAAATACAATTAAAAATTAGAATTGGTTAGTGATAGGATAGTTCAAACTTTATAGTGGTATTTTTGTCTACTGAAAGATTTTTCCGAACTCGTGTTTTTAAAGGGAGTATGATATTCCACTGTTAAAATTATATATACTTTAGAAATTGTAAAAAATTACCATTATTTTTATATATAGAAATATTATTTTTTGCGCATGCAAATACATGTCCAGGCAACCATCTACAATCATCATAATTGGAACATATAAATTTTTGAACTTGGTTATTAACTTGATACACATGACTATAGAATAAATCTAGAGTAAAAAATTGAAATTGAGTTGGTACTATCGTGTTGATAAATAAATAAATGTTATCAGAGCTTCTCATTTTATTTGATAAAATTAATTTATTTAATGATGGATTAGTTATTTTAAGAAGTTTTCATTAACTTAATGGAATATTTTATGTTGCTGCTTTATTAGTTAAGTTGGAGGGCAAATTTAGGGGAATGAAGCAATTTGGAGACAATTTTAAATTTATGATGATTTGATGGGCATATTTAAAAGTACCTATAGTTTGTGGTGGGGGAGGTGTGGTGTATAACCCCTTTAAAGGATAAATGTCACTAAACATATACTAAGTTTAGTGGTTTGGCACTAAGTCCCCAATATTTTGAAATCCCCAATACATATGGGAATTTCAAAAATACCCCATAATATTTTATATTTTGTACTTAACCCATTAGGGCATTACCCTATAATTTTACACTTGTGAACATTATTATTCGAGGCCAAGATATACCTCTAACATAATTTCTATGTATAGATTAACCCATAAAATCATAATAAGCCACGAAAAATTAAAAAATTAAAAATTAAAAAAATAAAAATTAAAAAAATAGCCCTTTAGAGATCATGAATCTGCAAACATTCCCTTAAAATCTAAAAATTACAAACTGCCTCCTTTAAAATTTAAAAATTATAGAAAAATGTCAAATATTCCAAAAACTACAAACATGCATGAGAAAACTATAAAAATTTTGAACAACATCTCTTGAAAAATCTAAAAGTATAAAAGCCCTTTGAAAATTCTAAAAATTGCAAGCAAACCGTAAAAATTTGAAAATTAAAAATAAATGATCCAAAATTTTGAATATTACAAGTTGCTCCATTCAGAATCAGAAAATTAGAAATAATCTTCTCAAAAGTGTAATAATTAAATACAAAACCCTAACTTCATAAACAATCGCATGCGAGCTGGGGCATAAGACTTATATAATTGATACAATTTGAGTTTAATAATAATTGGTATTAAGAGGGATATCTGTAGAGACTTATAATTTCAGATGAACGTAAATATAATTCATAGTTGGCCTATGATGGAGATTTTGTTATGTTTAAAGTCTGACCTGTGGATAGCCATAAAGGAGTTTTTTTTTAAATGAAAAAGAAATTGGTCTGCATAGAAAAATAAAGTTGGGGTTTTTGCATACATATCTCTCAAAATCTTTCAAATTTGCAAACATTTTGTCTCTTTACTAATCATTATAGACAATGAAATTTAAAGATAAAATAACTCCTGATTATCAATTTCTTATCTTTTATCAATCCAAGTTCATGTGCATTGAAACACATACATATAATTTAAACCGACATGGAGGCGATTTGTGCTTCGGTTTCCCTCTTCAGCCCTAGCGAAACAAAACGGGGGGAAAAACAGCGGAAACCAAAAATCAGACGTGGAGGAGAAAAAACCGACGTGGCGGCGAAGTAATAGTTTTCCACTAGGTTTTAAAACGAAGCAAACAGCCCCTAAACTTAGAGATGAACACCAACTCCTAATACCAATTCCTTATTTCCTAATATAAAGATATTAGGATAGGAGAACAACTTTTCATCTCTTTACTAATTATCATAGATAATTAAATTTAAAAATAATTATCAATTATTTATCTTTTATCAAATTCAGTATTTTCATGCATACATATAATATATATCTAGATATTTTTATAGTACTTGTTACATTTAATTAGTTATTCATATTAATTAGGATATGATAATATTAATAATATAATATCTAATAGAATTAAGGGTATTTTTATTCATAAAAGTTTTTCCCAAACTCATATTTCAAAGGCAGTGAGTATGACATGATACTCTGTTTTTTGGTCCAACTTGGTGGGAGAAGGCATAGGAGTGGGCTCGTGGACTTACTTTTATGAACCACCATGCACCCGTGTTCTTCGGCTCAGACGACAAGGTGAGCTAGGTGAGCGTGAAAATGGGATCGGGTTTTGAATTTTTATGACCATAAATGACCTGCATTAATAATTGAGTGGCAGATCATTTGGTTATTTTTTGCTTTTCATTTTATTTTATTTTTCCTTCTCGTACCTTTATGGATACGAGAATATTGGTAAGATATTACATTTGCAGTATAATTTTGCAACACGTATCACTATATATACTTGTAGCACTATATCAAAGCACTCTTTTTTTTTTGGGGTGGAGAGAAAACTTAACTTGGACTGGAAGGCTCAGTTTAGCAAAAGCTTTAAGAGAGAGGAGATGGTAACTAGTTAAGAAATATTAAATTAATTACAGATACCTAAGACAAGAAGTACATGTCGCGTTCAACTTTGAGATCACATTCCAATTAGCAAAGCTACGCAAACTCTAACACATATTGAAGATTGAAAAACAAAACACTTCGAGAAATAATCAGAGATCACAAAGATTTAACGTGATTCAACAATCAATGTGACTATCCATGTCTTCGAAGTACCAGAGGCCAAAGTCCCACTACTAACCAATAAAGAATTACGACCAATCTTTCGTACCGTACTCCCGCCTTTTTTTGTAGTCTCTCTACTTTTCTCTAGTTTGGATACGCCTGACAATAGGTAGCTGACGTATTTCTAGCGTGCGATTTTGTCTACAAGGCCGAAAACACAAAAATACCTCACCATGCCACCGTCCAGGGGTTGTTGCTCGACCTCCGGTGGTCAGGGTGCCATAACTCTGTATCCCAACTTCTGGTCTCGTTCTCCGTATAAACCCAGGCTCCACGTACAGACAACAGTTCCGAGTGAGTTAACACTGTGCTCAAGGCCTTTTTCCCTTCTTTTTTTTTTTTCTCAGAAAGACTAAACACAGTGCTCCCTTCATGCGCGCGGGTCGACCTAACTTTAGGATAATCGTCCGATCCACATCGCAAGGCATTATTGATGGCAACGCATCAGACAAACAGGTCAATTATCGTGTTGCAATATTCGTACGCTACAAAGATAATCAGGACAAAATAACGATGGAATTCTAGCTAGTGACATTGATGATTGATCCGCGCGTCCACCAAGTGTCAATCCGGGCTGTGCGCAATGTGGCTGAGGCTCAGCCCTTCCACGTCGGTCTGGAGGGAAAAAAATTGTTCCAGACTCTTGAGCGCCGTACGCGCTCAACGTCCCAAGTGTCGGAAACAGGAAGGCATGTACGTGGAGGGTGGGGGACCAGCACCCAACGGAAGGAGCTCCCACTCGAAAAGATGAGAACTCCCTTCATGCGTGTTCTAGAGTTTGCGTTGAAGAGTAGCGCATCACAACTGTTCATAGTCCTATTTCTAAAGGCAAACCCAAAACAGGATGTCCTTTTTCTCTAGATGGGTGTCCGTCGTAGGGTCGGGATCGTATAAGATAGTCCTGATCGAATTACAGAGAAGAGGAGAAAGAATGGCGAATTCTTTGAGGGGGCTCCGGTAATGGGTAAGAGGGGTTTTCACCGTTTTCGTTGTATTTTCTAAAGTAGAATACTCATCCTTTTATAGGGGCCAAACTCATCATCTCCACCCCCTCAAAACTGCCCCTGACAGATTCTCTCTCAATTAACAACCCACTTCCCATGATTTTCTCTACTGAAAATCGTTTATTTGGTCACCATAAGACCGAGTCTTTAGTTACATCTCCCACTTGACCAAATCAACCAAATGACATGTCTCCCACTATCCGTGAGATCAGATGTTTCTCATTATTATTACTCCAACTATTCATAGAGAGTAACTTTTATTTCATTATTCATGAAATTTTACTTGAACTTATTTATTCTAAAGTCCCATCAAACTTACATGTTTGATAAAAGATTCTGATGATATTCCTTTTGTCAAAGGATCAGCAATCATGTCTGTAGTAGGGATATAAGTCACTTTGACTTCTCACTTTTCTACAATATCTCGAATATAGTGATACTGGATCTCAATGTGTTTTCCTTTAGAGCTATTCACGTCACTATTGATTAAGCTAATTGCTGCTTGATTATCACAATAAATATCAATAGATCCTTCTAACAAATTGAGATCTAGATCAATCAAAAATCGTCTTATCCAGATAACATGTGTAGTTGTCATACTACTAGCTATATATTCAGCTTCTTGCGTATATCTAACAACACACCCTTGTTTCTTGCTACTCCAAGAAACAGCTCCTCCTCCAAAGATAAATAAGTGTCCCGGGGGGGGGGGGGTGATTAGGGTCTTATGCTAATCTAATCCGATTAAATGCCAATTAAAACTAATTAACAAGTTATCCTAGCAAGAGTGAAATATAACAAGATATGTAAGCTAGGATAAGCAATATGAACAACAAAGAGATATATCCTATATGATGAATATATATATATATGCAAGGATATATAAACTACACAAGGATAAACAATCTAAACAAGATAGTTGATGATATAGAAATGAGCAACGCACAATGGCGATATAAGATATGAACATAAATATGAATGAACGCCAAAGCACACTCAAACAAGCAATATGATCACGGAGTTCGGACCTTCCGTCCTACGTCTCCGCTCCCCACTCCCGCGGGAAAATCCACCAACAACATTCCGGTTTGGAAGCGAACTCTTCCTACATACTCGTTTTCTTGCTAACCGAAAACTCTACAATCACACTTCTTGCCAATCACACTCACACCCACGTTAAGTGTTGACCTAGCCGTGATCTGCCTCAATGTGCTCGGTACAACTCTCTCTAGGCACGTCCACACGACGCACTCCTCTTGGGACGATCCCGGACTCTCACCACAAACTCTTCGGTTACAATTTTGTTTACAAACAGTGATCTCACAATAAGTACAATATAAATAATTGATTGTCTCTAAACAGGTGAGAACCTTCAATATAAGCTCACTCTCAATGTCACAAACCCACAGACCCTAAATTATTACTATGAATTTACAGATACATAAGCTCAATAGGTGTACCCTTTGACAAAGAGTATCAATTAAAACAATTAAACTTAACTCAAATTGAAATCTAGCTTATGAAATATTAATCAAATAATAATTGTAGCTGAGTTTAGAAACACTTCTCTAAAGCATGACAAGAGAGTAGGAGAAGAGTGAATGCTGCAAACACACAAAGGTGATCTCCACTTGCTCTTATGAAATTGAATTCACAACTCAAATCTTGTAAATTGCCTTAAAAGCTTTGTTAAACATACACTAAACCGTAATAAACAAAACTCTTTTAAACTTGTTTTAAAACTCTCTTAAAACTTCTTTCAGTATAGAAACAATGAATCAGCACATGGAGGTATTTATACGCCTCTAAAAAACTCAGTCAAAACCCCAAAACAAGGACAGAAAAGGTCCCCAGAGACAGCTCAGAAAAATTAGCGTTAGTGTCTAACGCAATCTATTGGCAGTCGACCGACAGATTTTGGTCGACGAAGAAAGAATTCGGTCGACCGACGGAATGCCGCGTCGACCGCGAGCAGGTCTGCAAGAACAAAAAAACAAGCAGAGACTTCGTCGGTCGACGTACGGTCGACGATTGCTTCGGTCGATTCGACCGGTCGACTGACAGACTTTCTGTCGCCCAGTGAAGAAAGATCAAATGCATCGGACTCGACCGAGTGCGCCCCTATCCGTCGACGAAAACTGACATATGAAATCTGATTTTGCTGATTTTAAATTGCTATTTAAAAAATATCAAATAAATTCCAACACAATATAAAACTTTGGGGAATGATTTTGTAGACATTGATATAAAACTGCGTACTGTGACTGGTTATCAGAAAGACCTCCCAATGAAAATATCATCATTTTGCAAAATAGTCCAAAACATGAAAATATGAGATACTTGAATTTTGATGTTTTGACATAAACCAACTTTTGAAACTTTGTGAAATGTTTTTGTAGACTTAGTAAAACATGTATAAACTGATATTGAAGTCTATAAACTAAGAATACAATATTTTCACAAATACAATAGAAAATGAAACCTATGAGTATGTATATGAAAATATATTTGTTTCATATCTATGTAGATAAACCAAATCACAATAATAAATATGAAACATGTAATTTCATATTTATAAACATGAAAACCAAAACTTGTGTTGTATATATATGTGATTACATATATATACAAGGAAACTAATAAAATGTGTGTGTATAGATAATTGAGCTTAGAGTACTTAACACACATAATATAAAATCTAAACTAGATTACCCAAGCTTGATCTTGATCTTCATTGTAGCTCAACTTGGTACACATGCGGATGAAGCTTGAACTTGATCTTTAACTTGAATTGTATGTTGCTTCACTCCACAATTCCGCCAACCTCCATTTGATATCGTCGTTATGGCGCAATCCATCCATCCTCCAACTACGTTGTTTGTCTACAATAAATACAAAAACACAAATACTAGCCAAACAACATTAGTGGTAAATTGTTTGTTAAACATCATCAAAACAAGAAGGCCAACAATCTCCCCCTTTTTGATGATGACAAACAATTTACAAAAAGGATATATGCATGAAAGGAAATGAACGTACAATGTATAATATATCATGCATATAAACAAGAAAGACTATACTCATAATATTTCTCCCCCTTTGACAACATCAAAAAGGGGACAAAAGAATTAAGAGAGCGAAAGCTCCCCCTATCAATAAGCATAGGTGTGAGTATAAAAAGAATATATATAGGGATTGCTCCCCCTATCAAAAAGCCATATAGAATATATGCAATGAAGATCATGGCAAACATATGTGAGCAAGCATAGATGGAAAATATGCTAAACACAACTCACATACATAAAGACAATGAGAACACATATGAATATAATCAAAGTGAAAAATAGTGTCTCATTAACACACAAAAAAATGTAAAAATAGATTTATGAAAACAAATGAGAGAATAACATGAGAAAAACCAAATCAACCAATGAAATCATAAATCAAAGTTTAAATCCAAAAACGATGTTTGATCAATCAAGAAAATTTTCTTTGTGGGATTTGATCAAACCACATATGGAATACATTATAAGGCACGAATGGATGATCCATAAGCACAAACACATAAATATCATCATATAAGTGAAATATAATGAATTCAAAGTAATACTTCAAAACAAAATCTTTGATAAAAGTATTTCAAGAGAGGCAACAATATATCAAGCTCTTAAGCTTGTTCTAACCCATATAATCATTCTTGCATCCGGTAAACATGATTTGGGAATAAACACCTAATAAATCCGGGAGGTTATATAAACATAAACCTCTCATCAAAACAAAACCAATAACCATGAAAACAAAAGAATTAAAAAAAATTGTTTTCATATTCAAAAGTTTAAAGTATAATTTTTTAAAACCAAGAAAAAGAAAAAAGAAAAAATACTAAAATTCTTGGTATAAAAATTAAATTTGTTTTGGTACCCAAGAACTCTTGGTACCAAACGATTTAGGGACATGACCCCTATCATTCAAGCTCAAAGCCCTAGGGTTATGAACCCATTTGGGCGCATTTAGTGCACGGGTCCGGTCATAGCAATAATTATGCAAATGACCCATTCGATTGCAATAAGTGCAATGAAGAGGATGCATTTGGTTATGTTGACCATGTGGATGTGCACGAGGAACATTTGCAAGTAAAAATGGTCTTTTAAGATTATTTTGCAAATGAGAAGCATTTTAAAATAATGTTGGTCTACTTGAAATATTTTGCGATTTAGAAACTTTTCGCAAATCAAAACAAAACTTGGCTAAGTGACCAACTCTACCACAAAAATCACAATGATACACATTAGCATGCTTATGATGAACAATGGGTGCATGTGTGTGTACATGTGATGAAGAAGAAGCCTTATGAGATGCACAAGAAGAATTAATATTCTTATGTTTTTGTGCATCATAGCAAAACTTAGCTAAATGGCCTTTACGGCCACAAATGGAGCACTTATAAGTTTTACTATACAAGTGTGCAAAGTGTACGGGTTTAGAAGTTGTAGTACTAGACTTTGCACCCAAGTCCATAAGTTTCTTATTATCTACAATGCATGTTTTAAGGGTTGAATCTAAAGATGATATTCGGTTTTTCACAAGATTCAATTCATCATTATGCATACAAGCATTGGAAATAGAAGTAGATGAAACATGATCATTTCTAAAAGAATTAAACTTATTTCTAATAGTTTCTACTTCTATCATGGCATCATTTTTAGCATGAGTTAAGCTAGCAATAGATGAAGACATGTTATTATTTTCCAAACTTAATAACTCATTGTTTTCTTTCAAAATAGCATTCTCTTTAACAACAATATCAAGTTTGGAAGCTAGCGACTCATGATCGGATTACAAATTAATATGCTTGCTTTTCAAATCTATAAAATTATTATGCAACTTAGTATAGGCATGCATTAATCTATCATATGTACAAGCGAGTTCATTGATGGATATATCACTATCGGATTCCGAATCGCTTACCACACTAGGGCTATCGCCTAGTGGCCGTGTGCATGATGATGCTCCACACTCACTTGAAGAACAATCCTCCAAACTACGTCGGATTTCCTCCAAGTTACCATAATGTGCTTCTATGAATTTCCATAAATTTTAAGCACTATCAAAATGAACAAATTTGTTAGAAAAGGATGAGTCAAAAGCATTAAGCAAAAATTCTAACAAAAGCTTGTTCATTGAGAACATTTTCTCATCATGATTGCTCCACTTGGATTTCTCCAATGTAGGCATAATATAAGCACAATTAATAACTTCCCATAAGTCAATATTTCTAGATTCAACAAATATTTTAAATTTAGAGCATCATTGAACATAAGGGAAATTTTTAAATTTTGGAGCAACATTTGAATCATAGCCTAAACGAAACATATTCATATTCATGATATATATATGAAAATATGCAAGCAAGACAAAAGTAATCATAACTAGATTAGCACAAATAAGATAACTTGGATCTTTAACTCAAGGCGGTTAGACCTTTAAATTAAAGAGCACCAAGCTCTGATACCAATTTTAGACCCTAGAGGGGGGTGATTAGGGTCTTATGCTAATCTAATCCGATTAAATGCCAATTAAAACTAATTAACAAGTTATCCTAGCAAGAGTGAAATATAACAAGATATGTAAGCTAGGATAAGCAATATGAACAACAAAGAGATATATCCTATATGATGAATATATATATATATGCAAGGATATATAAACTACACAAGGATAAACAATCTAAACAAGATAGTTGATGATATAGAAATGAGCAACGCACAATGGCGATATAAGATATGAACATAAATATGAATGAACGCCAAAGCACACTCAAACAAGCAATATGATCACGGAGTTCGGACCTTCCGTCCTACGTCTCCGCTCCCCACTCCCGGGGAGAAATCCACTAACACAATCCGGTTTGGAAGCCGGAACTTCTTCTACACACTCGGTTTTCTAGCTAACCGAAAACTCTACAACTCACACTCTTGCAATCACACTCTACACCCACTAAGTGTTGGACCTAGCCGTGTCTCCCTCAAGTGCTCGGTTACAACCTCTCCCTAGGCACGTCAACCGACGCCACTCCTCTTGGGACGATCCCCGACTCTCACCACACACTCCTCACTCGGTGTACAAGTGTATTACAAAGTGATTCTCACAATAAGCACAAATATGACAAATGATTGTTCTCAAAACAAGGTGAGAACTCAATTAAGCACAACTCTTAGTCACAAACCCACAACCCCAAATTATACTATGAATGTAAATACAATAAGCTCAAAAGGTTGTGTGTGAACAAAGAGATATAAATCAAAACTAAACTCAATGTAGTTCTAGCTTAATAACAATGATAATCAAATATATAAAAAAGCTAGAAATAGAGTTTAGAAAACTTCTCAATATATCAAGAGTGGAGGGAGAAGAGTTGGATGCCCAAACACCAATAGATGATCTCCTCAAGCTCTTGTAGAATTGAATCACAAAAACAAACTCTCAATTTGCTTAAAAGCTTTTTAAACACACTTAAACCAAACTAAAACCCTTGTTAAAAACTTTATTAAACTTGATTAAAAACTCTCTTAGTTAGGTGGAGAGCTGAAGGCAATGGGGTATTTATACCCTCTCAAAACTCAGCCAAAAAAACCAAACAAAAAGACAAAAACAGCCCAAAGCAACGGTAATAAAAAGAGCCGTTGGAAGCAGAAAAAGATACTGTCGGTCGACTGGAAATTTCACCGGTCGACCGATGGAGCTATCGGTCGACCGGACCGGTCGACCGACAGACTCTCTGTCGCCCAGTGAACATATGAACTCAGGTTCGGTCGACCGGTGCGGTCGACCGAATACTGATACTTCTGAAAAACAGTTTTGAAAGCTGTACATCTGATTTTGAAACACTGTTTAAAAATATCAAATAAATTC
>NC_033794.1:96452039-96537719 GCF_001876935.1 Asparagus officinalis
TATATTATGAGTTATATGCAAGGATATGAAACTAAGGGTGATATAAACATAAACAAGATAGTGGGCAATATAATCAACAAGCAATATACAAAGGCGATATAAGATATGAACATAAAAGTAAGTGCGCCAATGCAATCACAAACAAACAATATGATTACGGAGTTCGGTCCCCACGACCTACGTCTCCGCTCCTCACCTCGAGGAGATCTCCACTATCACAACCGGGTTTTCTACGTTCACCCGAACAACGTTTACACCTAACAATACTATCACTATGTAATCACACCTCACACACTAAGTGTTGGTCCTAGCCCGTGTCCTCCTCCTCAAGTGCTCGGTTACAACCTCTCCCTAGGCACGTCAACCGACGCCACTCCTCTTGGGACGATCCCCGACTCTCACCACACACTCCTCACTCGGTGTACAAGTGTATTACAAGGTGAATCTCTCAATAAGCACAATATAACAAATGATTGTTCTCTCTAACAAGATGAGAACTCAATTAAGCTCACTCTCAATGTCACAAACCCACAACCCTAAATTATACTATGAATGTAAATACAATAAGCTCAATAGGTTGTGTGTGAACAAAGAGTATCAATAAAACGATTAAACTAAACTTAATATAAATCTAGCTTATGGAAATTATAATCAAAATAATAAATTGCTAGATGAGTTTAGAAACACTTCTCTAAAGATGACAAGAGAGTAGGAGAAGAGTGAATGCTCAAACACCAAAGGATGATCTCCACTTGCTCTTGTGAAATTGAATTCACAAACTCAAAACCTCAATTTGCTTAAAAGCTTGAGAATGAATCTCTCAATCTGCAGTGAAAACTTCCTCTCCTTTGTAAACAGAAACCCAAACTTAAACAAACAGTAAAACCCTAAACCCTTGTTTAAACACTTTGTTTAAAAACTTCTTAGATTACCTTTGAAAGAGAGCAGCAATAGGGTATTTATGACAATGGGGTATTTATACCCTCTCACAATCAGCCAAAAACCCCAAGCAAAAAGACAAAACAGCCCCAAGGCAACGGTCAAAAAACTAGTCGTTGGAAGCTGAAAACAACATCGTCGGTCGACCGGAAAATTCATCGGTCGACCGAAAATTTTCATCGGCGATCGGACCGGTCGACCGACAGACTCTCTGTTGCCCAGTGATGAAAGATTAAATGATCGGTCGACCGGTGCGGTCGACCGAGAACTGACACAGCAGAAAAACAGGTTTTAGAGCTGATTTTAAAATACTGTTTAAAAATATCAAATAAATTCCAAAAAATGTAAAACTTTGGGGAATGATTGTAGACATGATAATAAACATGCTACAATGATTGGTTATCAAAAAGGACTTCCCAAATGAAAAATATCATCATTTTACAAACTAGTTCAAAACATGAAAATATGAGATACTTGAATTTTGATGTTTTGACATAAACCAACTTTTGAAACTTTGTGAAATGTTTTTATAGACTTAGTAAAACATGTATAAACTGATATTGAAGTCTACAAACTAAACATACAATATTTTCACAAAATTGCATATTCTATGCAATGTTTTCAAAAACACAATAGAAAATATGAAATATATAATTTCATATATATAATCATAAAAACTCAAAACACATGTATGTATATATATAACTATATATATGCATAGAAACCAAAACTTATGTATATATATATAACTATATATATATACGAAGAAACTAATAAAATGTGTGTGTATAGATATTGAGCTTAACGTATTAAACACACATAATATAAACCTATACTAAATATACCAAAGCTTGATCTTGATCTTCAATAGGCTTGACTTGATATATTTGCGGATGAAGCTTGAACTCAATCTTTAAATTGAATTGCATAAGCTTCACCGACATTCCGCCAACCTCCTTTGGATATGATCGTTGAAGCTTTATTCCATCAATCCTCCAACTACGTTGTTTGTCTACAATACATAGGAATGTACAAACACTAGACAAACTGTAACAACCGTAATTTTCGATACGTATTTAAATAATTTTTCTAGTATTTAAAATGTTAAATTTTATTTTATTAATATTTTTCCTAATTTCTGGAATTTTCTGAGTTTTCAAAATAAATAAATAATAAAATATATATAGTCTTATATTTATTAATTCTGCTAGATATTAATATATGGGTTGATGATTTTATATATAATCATTTTGTAACTAATATTATAAGTGACCTTGTTAGTACATATGTAAATATATAAATATTTAGTTGTTATTTATTTATTAATATTATTATATGGTTAATTATTAGTATAATGATTTTTTTAAATATTATGAATAAATAAATATTTTGTAATCTTTTCTCTCCCTAATTTACTCTCATTTGAATTCTTTCCATAACTCCTCCCTAATCAATTACCTAATCACCCACAATCAATTCCATAATCACTTAACTCATTCCACTTTTACTCACTTGATTTTCTCTCTTTAATTTCACCCGTACTCTCTCTCTTTCCTTTTCTCCACCATTTCCCAAAAGCTTGTGCTAGCTCCCCACAAACAACTGGCTTTCCTTTCAACTCTCACGTTCACACCTCTCTCCTCACATTTCTCTCTCCCCACAAACAACTGGCTTTCCTTTCAACTCTCACGTTCACACCTCTCTCCTCACATTTCTCTCTCCCCTTATCACCAGCTCACTCTCTCTCCAATCAGCCAACTCACACCTCCTCTCTCTCTCTCCAATTCAATCCCTGGTATTTTGTCAACAATTCAAAATCCCATAAATCACTCTCTCTTATAATTCGTACTCTCTCTCTCTCTCTTACTGTCATTTCTCTCTCCCCTCAACTCCAGAAAACCCAAACGAAAACAACCACAGCAGCCACCACGTCGACCCGACGTCCGACGAACCCACCTCGTCGTTGCCCTCCTCGTGCTTAGTTCCGTCGCCTCTCAGATCTGAACCGCCATCCGCTGCATAGTCGTGATCCCCATCAGCGTCGATCCGTTTGACATACCCGAGGCAAGATCCCGCTCTCCCGTTTCGTAGTTTGATTATTTACATTTTTTATGAATTATTTGCATAGTTTAATTGTGACGTATTTATCTGCGTGGGTTGTTTAGTGAAAAATATTGATTTACATAATGGATATGTGATAAATGACATTTTCAGAATAATTATAAGGAATTAAAAGAATTTAGTTCGGCAAAAGAATCATTTTTAGATAATTATAATAATTTAAAAGAATTTATTTTGGAAAATGAATTAGTTTAGATTAATTGTTAAGCAAAATAATTTAAAATGAATTAATTTAGAAAAAGATTATTTTCTGATTATGTAGATGTTGTTTATGATTTATAATTCTTATTTTGATTATTTGATATGTTATGATATTATTGCATATGATTAGTTGCATTGATTGTTCAATGTTGTGATTGAGAATCATTAGGAGTTTATGACTATAGTGACATATGTGATATTGTGATTGTTGTTTATTTCCAGGCTCGCACCAGTGGATCGTTTCACTCTGGGGTGGGTCTGAGGAGCAGTGGTATTGTGATTTCCAGGCACGCACCAGTGGATCGTTTCACACTGGGGCGGGTCTGAGGTACTAGTGAGATGTGGTTGTTAACCAGATATCCGATAATGTGAACTTTGACTCTGTGTGAGATAGTGACCAGTGAGTTGTGATAGGATGGCTAGTTGTGTTCTTTTCATACATAGATCGGGATTAATATCTAATTATTTACAATTTGAGACATATGGTATATACATGAGGGTTTCCTTGTTTGGATTATTTCGCTCGACGTACTACGTCTATTGTTGTAGATTTTTAAATATTAATTATATCTATTGTATGACCTTGTTGCTTGGATGTTTTCTGATCGCTGCCTGTATGATCTTATTACTTGGTTGATTTTTGGATTCGTATGATTATTAGTATTCCAGTTGCACGCCTCTATTGTTATTACTATCATCACATGTTCTATTTTTATTTCTGTTATCGTATTGTTTCCGTTTTGGTTTTCGTTGTTCTATTTTCCTTGTGGGGTCGGGTCTTGCCGTGCGCCATGCACCTGACGTACACCTGTTTTCTCTGGTGTACGTCAGACTTAGGAGAAGAACAGGTTCAGCTAGGAGATCTCCAGGAGCCAGAAGATTCCCAGCAGGAGTGCCTTGTAGACGAAGCAGAAGAAGAAGCCGAAGTCTAGTCGTCTTTTTATTATCTGTTGGTCCTTAGTTTACCTTTGTAGGTATTCTCTTGTTCAGATTTGTATAAGGGCATGTTTGACCCATATTTTTATGTCTAGGATGATTTACCATTGATGATATGTCTATTTTATTTCTGGGTTGTCTTTATATTCTTGCTATGTGTGATCGGGGACCTGTAACTTCGTATTGTTTTATTTCCAGACGCTTAGCGTATTAGATTGAGAAGAAGAGGTCTAGCACTTATCTCTCCTCAGTCTAATACGTCGCGGGCTTGTTCACGTTCCGATTCCCTGGTATTTTGGGAAGCAGGGCGTGACACAAACAACATTAGTAGTAAATTGTTTGTAAATCATCATCAAAACAAGAAGGCCAACAGTTTCTTGCTACTCCAAGAAACATGTCCTCCTCCAAAGAGGAATAAGTGTCACGAATTGGAGTTTCCATCATCTTTATCACCTCCGAAATCAACATCGGAATAACCGAGGAGTTCAAGCGAATCGGCTTGATGAACTAATCTATGAGTCAATGTACCTCTGATATACTTCATAATCTTTTTAAAAGTTTCCTAATGTGCTGGTCCTGGATTACTTTGATATCGACTGACTAGACTTACAACATAAGCTATATCAGGTCTGGTGCACAACATTGCATACATCAAGCTTCCAATTGCTTGAGCATAAGGAACATCTAATGACTTTTGTTCCTCTTCCTACCAAATAATGGGTCTATGGGGACGGTTTATAACTGTCTCGCTAGACAATAAAACCGTCCTCATAGGTCTACAGGAACGGTTACTCATTCGATACCTTTGCTGTCGTAGTCTTTGGTCTAACGCGACAGTTCATTATCCAAGTAGCGCGGTTCTTGAATTATTCCCGTTTATGACATTTGGGGACAGTTTAACTATTGGGATGATTCATATTTTTGCAGATGGTAACGGTTATTTGGCAACGTGAATGATTATATTTTTAAGTTACCATGATGCTTACGCACCAAGGGGGATGGTTTCGAGTTTGATCTAGGAGGACGGTTTTATTGTCTATGGGAACTGTTTTGTTTGTGATCTGTGGAGATGACATTTATATCAAAGGAGACGGTTAGCAGTGGGGACGGTTTTTAGCAATGATGACAGTTTTTAGATGTAAAGATATGGGAAAAACTATATATAAAAAAGGGGACGGTTTTCAATTTTGACCGTGCAAAAGCAAATCATCCAGATATATCACATAATTTTTGACCTGCAATTTCAAAATTAAAAAATAACAAAACAAAATGAAAACTCCATGATTTATACCTGCTCATGTCACTATCAAATAAATGAAACTCTAAATTTTGCAAGCAAACAACCAAACAAAAGGAACAATCCATTGGTTCATTACAATGACTTTAGTACAAGTTTTTTCTTTTGTCCAAGGTACTTGACTAAAATTCCTCTTTCACTAAAACAAAAAGTGTCTTCTGTTTAAAATCCCATGCATCATCAATTTCATCTTGAGATTTGAGTTCTTCTAAAGCACCCTGCATTAGCAAAATTTATATTTAGTTGATATGCATGTTATATGAAAATTAGGACCTAAAAAGCAATATATGAAAATTTATATTTTGTGATATGACATATACTTACTATCAAATAACTATTTTGTGTGCGCGTGTGTGTTCTTTTTCCCCCTCTAAAGTTATCGGCCAAGTATATGTAGAAGGGCTCGTGAGAAAAGTTTAAAGTCAGGAGAGTTTGTGAGACACCCTAAAGTTTAGGGGCGTGTTAATAAAAAAGCAAAAAAAAATTTTTACATCTTTGATCTCCACCCCCCGCTAATGTTTTTTATACCATCATTATCTATTTTATATGAATAAATATATCACTAATAATTATTTTTAATCTTTAATTGCAGGTTAATAAAAAATAAAACCCAACAACCATATCTCTCAATAAAGCCTACGTATAAAATGAAGAATACATGAAATAGCCAAAAAGCCCAAACCCAAAGCTAATGGAAGAAGAAAATCTACGGGCAATAATTGGAGAAGGCTGGCCATCAATGCCAGCATCGATGGTGGCATCGACGTTGACGAGTCTGTTATGAATCAAAGGCTGAAAATGGAGGTCTTATGGATAAGCATTAATCCAAAAGTTCACATTTATGGATGTTTACTATAAATAGGGGTAGAGAGTGAGGGATTAAGAGCGTGAAAAATTTTATAACTCCATTTGGAGAGGAGAGTTACTCTTAATTGAGAAGACATTCCAATTTTGTAACTTTTGTTACAATCAATAAAATAATTTTTTTTACCACTTTAAATTTTTTTTCTCTTTGTTTGATGATGATGATGGAGATGAAGATCAATTTGAATGTATGTTTTTATTTTATTGTGGAATTCCCATGGTCTTAGACTTCTTTTATTTCACAATTCCTACTTGTAGGTTCTAGTTTTATGTTCTTTTAGAAACTTGCATGTTTGACTATTCTTTGATAGGATTATTTTCGGGATAAGATTGATAACATGTGGAAAACTAACCCGTTCGCGGAGCAGACAGCACTGCAAACAATCCCGTTTCTTTGGCTTCTGTTTGCTATAGTACTTGGTTGTCATGGGCTGTATTTATCAACACAACGTGAATTCTATTCTAAACAGAATTGTATTGTTTAAGTGGGTCTCAACCTATTCAACTGCTATTCATAATAGCCAAGAATTCAATTGGTAACAATCCCTTCATTAATTCCTCAAACACAGGAACACCGAATGCATTTCCTTTTGCTAGGGCTGTCCAAAAAGCCCGCCGGCCCGTGCCCGGTCTGGGGTTGGCCCGGAAACCCGGGTCAGGGCCCGAGCCACAGAAAACCAGATCGGGCGGCTCGGACCCGGAGCCCAGCTGGGCCACAACGATCACCCTGGGTGACCGTTGCGGGCAAAGTCCGGGTCGGGCCGGGTTGGCCCGACGCCAACGATCACCAGAGGTGACCGTTTAGCAAAAACGATCATAAATGTGACCGTTTTTGCCAGGTCGGCCCTGCCCGACCAAAACGGTCATATTGGCCGTTTTGACCTTTTTGCCCCTAAAAACGGTCAAAACGGCTATTTTGTGAGGGTTTTTTGGTTATTTGCCCAGGAGGCTGCCTCTATAAATAGATGGGGGTTTTCACTTCTTCTCCTCACACCAAAACTCATCTACTTCTCTCTAATACTCTCTTATACAATCTTATATTATCTTATACTCTCTAATAATCTCTTATACTTTCTAATCCTTCTATCAAATGGCTTCCGAATATGATTATGAAGAGCAAAACCTATCTCCTACCGATCTTGAAATGAGTCCTCCTACAACAGCTACTCCTACCGATTCTACCGGTGTTAATTCTGAATCCGATGGCGACGAATCTGCACCAAGAGCTCCTAAAATGCCGAGATCCGATGTGTGTAATTTTTTAAGAAGATAGATGTCACCAAGGATGAACACGGAAGGATTCTCACCCAGAAGGCTAAATATGCGTTGTGCGGCCAGACTTTCCAAGCTCATCATAAGAGCGGCACCAACCACCTCAAACGCCGTATAGAAAAACACAACAAAGGGCAGAATCCTCAAGGTGATTGTAGGCTGTCTAAAAATCACAATGGATAGCTGATCCCCATCAAAACATCGATGATGGAAGTTACACTCTGACGACTTCCAGAATATTACAATTTGAAGACTTTCACGTACACTGATGAAGGTTACAATCTGACGACCTTCGCAACAACTGATGAAAGCTCTAATCAACAGCCTTCACAATCAACATCGAGAGTTACAATCTGACAACTCTCACATATCAAAGAGCTAAAGCAAAGATTACAAAACGACGATCTTTGCAACGCTCTGATAAAAAGAAACTACAAATCGACAGTCTCTTCAAATCAAGACGTGGAAGTCCTCCCCACGTACCAGCATCAAGATGCGTCGCGTTCATAGCCACGAACGCAGCTCAAACACAGCCTCCGAACGCTGCCAACGCAGCTTTCAAATCGCTACAAACGCATCTCAGATGCAGCTTCCAACGCTGCCAACGCAGCTTCCAAATCGCTGCAAACGCAGCTCAGATGCAGCTTCCAACGCCGCTAACGCAACTCCAAAAGCTGCAAACGCAGCTCAGATTCGGCCGCCAACGCAGCTCATGTTCGGCCGCAAACGCAGCTTCCAACAAGATGCCAACTCGCTGCGTCCGAGCTTCCAATCGCTGCGTCCGAGCTTCCAGACACTGCGTTTGAACGCAGAATTTACGCCAGAATGCAGGATCTGTGTTTGACTCGTTCAAACACGAGCTGAACGGTTTCAAAACCGTTTCCCACGATCTGAGGGGATCACAACTCCACTCAGGAGTGATTTAAGGGGCAGTTACATCCCATTAGCCCCACTTAGGAGCGAATTAAGGAGGTGGTTACACCCCTTAATCCCCTATAAATAACTAAAAATCAACTCAGTTCAGGGATTCGGTCGGTTGGAACTTCTTGGCAGCAACAAAAGAGATCCTTGAGGCGGAATCTTTGGGGTTTCGGTTCTGATCCTTCGGCTGGGACTTGGCAGCGAAAAGAGGATCCTTCATCCTTCGGTTGGAGCTTTGGAGATCAGCAACAAGATCTTCTTCATCCTTGGCTTATAACCGACTTTCGGTTAAATCAACTCTTTCATAGAGTTTTAAACTCGTTCAGAGTTCTCCACAACGTCAAATCGTGAGGAGAAGACCACGTTCTAGTGAAACAAGATATCAGATCGTCAACAAAGAGCAAGTTCGACGTAAGCATTCGAAGGAAGCACTCCATCGCCACCGTGAAGAACCCAGAATTAAACAAAGGGGAGAATCCAGATCATTCTCTTCTCTTTTGTAATCGGAATCCAAATTGTAATCGATTTTGAGAGAATATAAATCAATTTTTCTTTCATTGTCTTTTTACTACAAATTTTCCACAAACAAAAGTTGGCGACTCTGCTGGGGATTAGCTTCTCTGACGAAGAAGTGGTGGTGCATTCCGATGTTCATCTCACTGGAACAACCGTCGAAACTCTCGTGGTAGAGTTTGATCAAGCCAAGTTTGAGGAGGCTCTCTCATCCGGATCCCTTAGCCCCAAGGCTATGCGCAAGATCCGCAAAGTCTTCAAGGAGACTAAAGCTCCAGTTATGGCCGACTCGTTGAAGGACTGTCTCCCTTGGGGGTTGCACTGTTCATACAGTCCCCTCTCTGAAGGAGAAGACTTAGCTTCGGCACAACTCCAAAACAGCCGATCCTCCAATCAACGCGAGATCCGCATTTGTGAGCCTCAATACGAGCTCTGCATAAGCCAAGCTAAACGCAGCCCTCAGGACTGCGTTTCACCAGCAACACCTGGAGCTCAGGGATGCGTTCGGGTGACTAAATTCAATATGGAACCTGGTGTATATCGTGGAGCACCAGGTAAACCGTCGGCCATCCCCCCCGGACCCCCTGGCCAGGGGCGCGCCGCCCCCTAGACCCCCGGCTCGCTGACCGGGCAGTGAGACCCCCGAATACTCTGCGTAGCGCGACTAGATTGAGGGGCGGATGTCAAAAGTCCATGGATTCAAGGCATCTCAACCAGATCCATGTTCACCAAGAGCCAGTCCTGTCCAATCATGGACTGGGGGTTCCAATTCAAACCTCACGATCAGTGAGCAATTCTCCTCGAATCTTCACAATAGATTTGAGTGAGTTCATATCGAGAGAAAGACCGATGCAACAAGTCATTCGTTCATTCCAATGTGAACGGTTGATTCCTACGGTCCTCTCGGGATGTCAATGCTGCTCATATGCGGCCAAACTGTTGGTGTTCGACCAATTTACGAACGTTGCTTTGCCCAACTAACGACGACGTTCTCACAGGAAGAAGTCTCCAAAGACCGAATATCTTAGGGTCACTATCAATGTGATCGACAGAGGAAAAGCCTCAGGTCCTAGTTCCGATGACTCTGAGACAAGTCGTTCAACGACCGTCAGAGAAATTGATAACGAGTTTGAAGGAATCTACCAACGCACTCGGACGCGAACAGGAGCCATTCCCCCTGTCAACTATCGGAGGCTAGCTAGAGGAACCAATTCCGATGATGAACACTCAGCTATTGCAGAGTCCCAATTATCAAGCTCTTTTGTTGAACATGAGAGCTCCGCTTACATGGCAGAACATTCTGAAGATCCTTCAAAGAGGGTTGCTGAGCAAGACATCATGCTCAAATCACAGTAGAAGACCCTCAATGAACTCATGGCCTTATTGACTCAAATCGTCGCAGACAAGGCCAAATCTCAGGAGATAGATTCGCCACCTAAGCAAGAATCTTCTAGGAGAGAAAAAGCATCTTCATCCCGACCTCACACAAGCAAAGAAAAGGAAAAAGTGGTTGATGGTAATGCTTCTGATCAAAAAGCCCACAACCTGGAATCTTCCTCTGATGAAGCAAAAGAGATTGAGAACGAGCAGAATCTCCAGTCTGCCAAAATAAAAGAATTGGAAGCCTGCCTCAATCTCATTGCCAACAGAAGCGAGCTCCAAGACGAGGGAGTTATCAGACCCTATCCTGCCAAATGGGATGCAGCCCCTTATCCTCCAAAATTCAAAGTCCCGACGCTACAAACTTTTAACGGCACGGGATCACCGAACCAACATATCTATCATTTCAAGTCACAGACTGGGAATGTGATATCACACGATGCCATACTGGCTCGATTGTTCATTGGCACCCTCAAGGGAGTTGCCTTTGAATGGTTCAGAAAACTGCCTACAGGATGTATCCAAAAGTGGGCGGATCTAGAGAGACTCTTCCTGTCGAGATTCTTTGAAGAGGATACGGAAGTCTCCATCCATACCCTTCTCGCCACTAAGAAGAAGAAGAGGGAGTCCGTCAAAGCCTTCGTCAAGAGGTTTCGAAACATGGCTTTGCGATGTTCGTCAGGTATGACACAGTCTACACTGATAGAGACATGTCGACAGAACTTGCAAACCGACCTCCTAGCCTGAATAGGAGTTGCAGGATGTCGTTCTTGGAGACAACTAATCTCTCAAGGAGAACATGCCCAAAAGATTATTGCCAGGATCAAAGCTGAAGAACAAAGTAGGCAGAATCAACCTGAGCAATCGGACCAAGCACAATCTTCTCCTGAGCAATCGGACCAAGCTCACTCTTCCCAGTCAGAACCGAAAGATACTACGGCCGCTGAAGCCAATCCTTTTCAGTAGGATGGCGGGTCTAACAACTATCACGTTAACAATTACCTCTGATAGTCAAACTCGTTAGACAGTGGCTCACTAGGCGATGTGTCATGTCCACCATTTTCCCCTTTGCACTTGTTCAAGACTGGGGGTTGGTTTATTTGTAGTTCATTGAATTATGAGTAATAAATTTTCTGAGTTGTCATGTTCAATAGAATACCTCTGTCAACCACGAAATCTGCCAAAACTATCACGTTAATGATCACCTCTGATAGTCCATTCCCTCCAAATTCCCCCACCAATCCTCTTTAAGTAGGATGGCGGGTCCACCAAAACTATCACGTTAATGATCACCTCTGATAGTCTATTCCCTCCAAATTCAACTTGCCAATCCTCTTCAAGTAGGATGGCAAGTCCACAAAAACTATCACGTTAACAATTATCTTTGATAGTTCATCAACTTGCCAATCTTCTTCAATAGGATTGTAGGTCCACAAAACTATCATAGTTACCTCTGATAGTCAAACTCATCAGATAATGGCCTACCAGGTGATGTGCCTCTATTCTGACTTCATGGATAGTGCCCCACTAGGTGATGTACCTTGTCTATCTCTTTTTTATTCCCCTCCTAAGTCTTAATCAATACTGGGAGTTGGTTACTTAGAATCCACTGGATTAAGAGTAACGAATCTTTTACATCGTCGAGTTAACATTATACTTCTGATGATTATCACCCTCACGGAGTATGAATTCAGTTTGCATCACTCCTAATTTGTCACGTTAATAATACACCTCTGACAATCAACTTATCGACTCTCCTCAATAGAGCGATAGGTCCTCAATGTTGCTTCGATCACAACACCTTTAACTTATCGACTCTCGTCAATAGAGCGATAGGTCCTCAAAGTTGCTCCGATCGCAACACTTCTAACTTATCGACTCTCCTTAATAGAGCGATAAGTCCTCAAAGTTGCTCCAATCGCAACACAAATCCTATCACGTTAACACTAAACCTTTGACAAAATCCACTTATTAATCCTCGTCTATAGGATGATAAGTCCACAAAGTTGCTCTCATCGCAACACAAATTCCTGTCATGTTAATATCACACCTCTGACAAACCCACTTATCAATCCTCGTTAATAGGATGATAAGTCCACAAAGTTGCTCCAATCGCAACACATTCTCTTGTCATGTTAACACCATACCTCTGACAAAATTCACTTATCAATCTTCTTCAATAGGATGATAAGTCCATAAAGTTACTCTGATCGTAACAAATTCCCGTCATGTTAACACCAAACCTCTGACAATCCACTTATCAATCCTCTTTAATAGGATGATAAGTCCACAAAGTTGCTCCGATCACAACATTTTCTTGTCACGTTAATCCTACACCTCTGATAAAATCAACTTATCGACTCTCTTCAATGGAGCGATAGGTCCATAAACCCGTCAAGTTAATATCACACCTCTGACGACACAATCAACTTATCGACTCTCTTCATTAGAGCGATAGGTCCATAAAATACTGTTAGGTTAACATCACACCTCTAACAGTCAAACCCCCCCAATGAACTTGTTAATCCTTTTTCAATAAGAATAGCAAGTTATCATTATAAAATCCCCAGCGGATTAAATATTTTCTGGAATAATCCTAGTGATGATAAAGAAAATTTCTGAATTTCATTCTAAGTGAAAATTCATGCCAAGTTAATATTACACCTCTGGCGCTTCCAACTTTCTTTAAGTGTTTCAAGTAACACAAGAAGAAATAACGACAAAGTCTACGTATTCAACATCGTAGCATCAAAATCCATGCCTTTTATGCATGGGGGACTTTATCTCGACCCCTAATTAGAGATAAGCCTATGCCTAACACGCGTTACCGGTTAGTCTTTTACCGAGAAAAGGACATCAAAATCCATGCCTCACACGCATGAGGGACTTTATCTCGATCCCTAATTAGAGATAAGTCTACGCCTGACACACGTTGCGGGTTAGTCTTTTCCCGTGAAAATGACAAAGTCTATGTATTCAATATCATAGCATCAAGTCTAGGAGGGTTCATTCTCTTAGCACAACGTTACATGTGGAACAGACTTAAACAATCCACATGCTAGCCCGACTCAAACGGTAGTCGGTAAAGGCTTATCAAATCCGTTGATGGTTGAGGGTTTGCCAAAAATCCTATGCACGTTTGTAGGCCCATCAGCTTAATGGATGTGAGCCGAGACTTAAAACAGATGAGCCAAAGACAAGTCTCAATGACTTAGTTAAAAATGCATGGAAGCCACTTCCATGTCTTAAGTCAAAACGTTGAGGTTAGACCCGCGATGCAAAAACCGAACGCCGAGGTCATACCCGTGTTCCAAATTCAAAATGCAGGGTCCACCCCCACAGTCCAAAAGCAGCCCCCACATTCCAGAAGCAGGATTATGGCGCATACCTTCACACAGGTCCTACACGGCAAATCCCTTCAACCAAGATGCCTTCGAAGCAAGTGCAGAGAACAAATCCTTTACCACAAGGAATCAATAGCTCCAAGATCAGAGTTGAGATCCAAAGTATTCCGAAAATTCGTCTCAGTCAACCGTGAACTTTTGAAAACTTTGGAGGAGGTTCTGTAGGCTGTCTAAAAATCACAATGGATAACTGATCCCCATCAAAACATCGATGATGGAAGTTACACTCTGACGACTTCCAGAAGGTTACAATTTGAAGACTTTCACGTAGACTGATGAAGGTTACAATCTGACGACCTTCGTAACAACTGATGAAAGCTCTAATCAACAGCCTTCACAATCAACATCGAGAGTTACAATCTGACAACTCTCACATATCAAAGAGCTAAAGCAAAGATTACAAAACAACGATCTTTGCAATGCTCTGACAGAAAGAGACTACAAATTTACGGTCTCTTCAAATCAAGATGTGGAAGTCCTCCCCGCGTACCAGCATCAAGATGCGTCGCGTTCATAGCCACGAACGCAGCTTAAACGCAGCCTCCGAACGCTGCCAACGCAGCTTTTAAATCGCTGCAAACGCAGCTCAGATGCAGCTTCCAACGCTGCCAACGCAGTTTCCAAATCGCTGCAAACGCAGCTCAGATGCAGCTTCCAACGCCGCTAACGCAGCTCCAAAAGCTGCAAACGCAGCTCAGATTTGGCCGCCAACGCAGCTCTAAAAGCTGCAAACACGGCTCAGATTCGGCCGCCAACGCAGCTCATGTTCGGCCGCAAACGCAGCTTCTAACAAGATGCCAACGCAGCTTCCAGCCGCTGCGTCCGAGCTTTCAGACGCTGCGTCCGAACTTCCAGATGCTGCGTTCAAGCCTTTAGGCATTGCGTTTGGACGCAGAATTCATGCCAAAATGCGGGCCTACGTTTAACTCGTTCAAACACGAGCTGAACGGTTTTAAAACCGTTTCCCACGATCTGAGGGGATCACAACTCCACTCAGGAGTAATTTAAGGGGCGGTTACATCCCATTAGCCCCACTTGGGAGTGAATTAAGGAGGTGGTTACACCCCTTAATCCCCTATAAATAACTGAAAATCAACTCAGTTCAGGGGTTCGGTCGGTTGGAACTTCTTGGCAGCAACAGAAGAGATCCTCGAGGCGGAATCTTTGGGGTTTCGGTTCTGATCCTTCGGCTGGGACTTGGCAGCGAAAAGAGGATCCTTCATCCTTCGGTTGGAGCTTTGGAGATCGGCAACAAGATCTTCTTCATCCTTGGCTTATAATCGACTTTCGGATAAATCAACTCTTTCATAGAGTTTTAAACTCGTTCAGAGTTCTCCACAACGTCAAATCGTGAGGAGAAGACCACGTTCTAGTGAAACAAGACATCAGATCGTCAACGGAGAGCAAGTTCGACGCAAGCATTCGAAGGAAGCACTCCATCGCCACCGTGAAGAACCCAGAATTAAACAAAGGGGAGAATCCAGATCATTCTCTTCTCTTTTGTAATCGGAATCCAAATTATAATCGATTTTGAGAGAATATAAATCAATTTTTCTTTCATTGTCTTTTTACTACAAATTTTCCACAAGCAGTGATATCCGACAATCTATGATTTCCTAATCCTCCTTTTATGATAGTCTCGGTAGTTGGAATTATGACGCTACCCGAGTCACGAAATGCGTAATCAGGTTTATCATTCTTAAAAACATTCATTTTAAATTAGTAGAAGATGATGAATTTGAAGAAATGCGTAATCAGGTTTATCATTCTTAAAAACATTCATTTTAAATTAGTAGAAGATGATGAATTTGAAGATATGTTTAGAGATGGTTTTTATCCTTAAAAACATTCATTTTAAATTAGTAGAAGATGATGAATTTGAAGATATGTTTAGAGATGGTTTTTATCCCGTATTTAAAAAAATTTCTCATCAAACCTATCAACGTGATATTTTAAAACATTATCAGGAGGAACAAGGAAAAATAATTTCTTATTTTAAAAATTTAAACTGTAAATTTTCTTTAACTTCTGATATTTGGACATCTAGAGCACAAACTGGTTATTTATGTATCACAGCACATTGGATTGATAAAAATTAGTAAATATTTAAAAGAGTTGTTTTTTTATTGCAATTGAAGAGTCACATACTAGTATTAATATTACAAATTTAATAATTGAAGAAATTATGAAACTAGAAATTGATCAAAGATTATTTTCTCTTTCACTAGACAATGCAAGTAATAATAATGTAGCTGTTAATTTTATCAAAATAACTCTGTCGTTGCCATGTCATGGTGATCTTTTTTATATTAGATGTATCTGTCATATTTTAAATTTAATTGTTCAAAGTGCATTTACTGAAACTAAACCCATGATAGAAAAGATTAGAATAGTTGCTAATATGCATAATGCTTCTGAACAAAGAATTAAAAGATGGAAACAATTTTTCAAAAGAAAAAAAATTATAAGCCCAGACTAATTCCAAAAGATGTTGACCATAAGTAGAATTCCACCTATGTAACGTTAAGTGTGGCAATAGAATATAAAGAAATTATAAATGATTTTATAAATTATTATGCTTCTAGTTCTAGCTCTGGTAGCACTTATGGAATAACTAAAAATGGATGGACAATTATATGTAATTTAAATAAGATGTTACAAGTTTTTAATGATGCTACAATGTTATTATCTGGCTGTTATTATCCAACTATTACTTTAGCTGCTTTACAAATTTTAAATATTTAAAAAATTTTAACAAATATCGTATTTAGGCTTATTCCTCATATGGAGAGCAAATATAATAAGTATTTTAGGCTTATTCCTCATATTTTAGGTTTTAGAGTTCTTATTGATCCATGTTTGAAGGATATTGACCTTTGAAGTTTGCTACAATCATTGTATGGTGGACAGATTATAGACTTAGATGATGGATCCATCCTTATTGCTACTTCTTATTATTTAGCTATTAGAAATTATTTTTAAACCTTATATGATGAGTATGCAGCTAGACATGGTGTAGCTGCATAACAGTCTACAGCTTCAGCGCCTTCGAGCTCAGGCCAAGGTAAAAGTGTAAGTTTTGATAGGTATGTAATGGTAGCTGAGCTAACTGGTGAATCTAGACTTGGATCATCATTAGAGGTTTCTGAAATAGATGAATATTTATCTGCTTCTTTAGTTAAATGTTAAGAAAATGCTTTAGATATTTTGCAATGGTGAAGAGTATATGGATCAGTTTTATATCATATACTTTCCACCATGGTTCGTGACTTACTAACAGTGCAGGTTTTGATGGTAGCTTCGGAATCCGCCTTCAGCACAACATGACGTTTGATCGACGACCACAGGACATGCTTAGATCCGTATACTGTACAAGAAGCGAGAAGCGAACGCAAGGCATCGATCGGATGGCTAGAATTAAAGATAAATTTGAAGAGTTAGAACTAGCAGATAGATATAAAGATTAAACAATATTCATCAAATTATAATTTTTATTTCTTAGCTTTAAATTTGTAATGAATTATTTTGGAAACAGTTACAAATGATAATGATATAGGTGAGTAGGTGCCAACCTAGTTGGGATGTACTCATCTATTATGATGCGACGAATTTTAAAATAAATTTATACTTGCAAATGATTTATTGATTATTAATAAAGAAGTTATTTTTATCATCTTTTATTTTTATAATTTTTATATTTGTAATTTATGTCATTTCAAGTTATTAATAATATTATTGTTTTTTATTAGCATTTTCTGTAATTTTTTATGTATATTATAAAATTTAAAGAGATTTTTTAAAAAAATAAAAATAAAAAAGGTTAAAAAATCTGGGCCGGCCCGGGCCCGAGCTCCGATTTTGCTCGGCCCGGGCCCGGTTTTCTGGGCCAAGCCGGGCCGGTAGGGCCCGGATGGACAGGCCTATCTTTTGCCCTACAAGATAAAAAAAAAGTTTTTGCTTCTACACTTGCGTGTGGAATTCAAGACACCTAGCAATCCATTTGGGGCCCATTTGGATCGGGTATTTAGAAGGGGAAAGGAGGGGGAAAGCTGCCAATTTGTCAGCTTTTTGGCAGCTTTCCCCCAAAATCGCCTCTATAAGACGCGATTTTGGGGGAAAGCTGCTAAAAACTAACAAATTGGCAGCTTTCCCCCCTCCTTTCCCCTTCAAAATACCCGATCCAAACAGCCCCTTGTTGTAACAATGATATAAATATCTATCTTAAAGCGTAAGACTCAAAGCAAATGAATGATTATGTTTATTAGTCAGGGCCTGGATATTTCATTCAGAATTATTGACATTATATGAGCTACTTAATATTAATTTTTTTCTTTTTCTTTTTACAGCGTCACAGATGGAAAACTCTATCAGCAATTCTGTCTTTTTTTAACATTACACATGGAAAAATCCATCTGCTATGTTTATTCATATTTTATTCGGAGACCGAAGGTGGAAAAATCTGTCTGTGATGAATGTTGTGGACCGATCCGCAATGTATACCAAAAAAATTGTTAGGATACATGCCAACAAGAACGCCTCGAATAGAGACGCAATACATATCCAAAGGAACGTGGAATCACAGAATAAAATCACCTGACACAAATTCAATCATAGTACTCACAAATATAACGTGGTTCATTTTTACAGAGCTACTCTACGGTGCAATGACGATGCTCAATTCCTTTATATTCCTTTCCGAGGTTACAAAGAAAAGATCAAAGAGAAAACCCTCTCTTGATCAAGATAGTCTTCAAAAATTCTCACCAACTCTTTCTATGTTTTCTCTCTCACTCTTCTATATGAGGAGTTGTTTCTGGGTAATTTTTTCTGAAAAGTTTTGGGCCTATTTATAGTGGCTGAAAAAAAATACTATGCACTAATTTTATATTATTTTTTTCTTTGCGGTGGGGCTAACAACTTTTTCTTACAAACTCTTCCTAACTCTGCCAAAAAATCGGTGCCTGACACACGTCTCTTTCAACAATCTCCCACTTAAAGATTTGATTGAGTGTCAATCATATCTTCACACCAATCAATCATATCTTCGTACCATTCTTGGTTGTATCATCTGGATGTCTTGTATTTTTAGCGTCTTACACGGACCTTAACATTCTCAATGGAGGTCATATGAGGCTGCACACAGCCTCACCTTCTCGAGCGGAATTGGCTTGGTCAACATATCGGCTGAATTATACCTCGTATCAATTTTCACAAGCTTGAACTCGTTCCTTCTTTGCCATCTCCGTATGGCATGATGCTTCCCATCAACATGTTTGGTCTGAGCATAGAATGCGTTGTTCTCTGACAAGTGAATGACACTCTGATTGTCACAATGGATGAAATATTTCTCAAAACTTACCCCAAGCTCGAGAAGAAAAACTTTCAACCATAGCAACTCCTTTGTTGCCTCTGCTGCAAACACGTACTCAGCTTCGGTTGTCGACATAGCCACAATATCTTGTAACTTGGATCTCCAACTTATCTCTCTACCACCCAAGATGAAGATGTAGACGCTCATGCTCCTTCTTAAGTTCGTAGTCTGCATCACAAAAGCCCTCTAGCTGCAAATCCGCCCCACAATACTCAAGATAACGGTCAGACGAGCATCTCAAGTAGCATAGAAGCCACTTGACCACACTCCAGTGGTACTTCCCTAGATTGCTCGTAAATCGGCTCACAACTCCCACTCCTTATGCAATATCTTATCTCGTGCACACTATCGTATACATCAAACTCCCGACAGCATATGCATATGGTATGTTGGCCATGAACTCATGCTCTTCAGCAGTCTCTAGTACTTGGGTCTTTGATAGCTTGAAATGACTCGCAAATGGTGAGCCCACCGGTTTAGCTTTTTCCATGCCAAAATTTTTAAGAATCTTCTTAATATAGTCCTTCTGAGATAACCTAAGCCTCCGTACTGATCCGTCTCTAATGATCCTCATCCCAAGAATCTAGTTTACTGGACCCAGATCCTTCATCTCAAAGCACTCGGAGAGACGCCCCTTGAGTTCTTCAATGCGGGCCAAGTCGGGTCCAACAATTAACATGTCATCAACATAAATCAAGAGTATCACACATGATTCATCATATCTCTTGATAAAGTAGTAGTGGCCTGTGTTGTATTTGAGAAAACTGTTCTCCTCCATAAAGTTCTCAAACTTCATGTACCACTGTTGCGAAGCTTGCTTCAGGCCATACAAACTCTTGCGCAAGCGACACACGAGGCCTTCCCTGCCTCGTTTCTCGAAGCCCACTGGTTAATGCATATAGATTTCTTCCTCCAAATTTCTATGAATGAATGTCGTCTTCACATCCATCTGCTCTAAATGGAGATCTCGAACTACCATAATGCTCAGCAAAGTCCGGATCATGGTCAACTTGACGATGGGAGCAAAAATATCAGAATAGTTTATCCTTACTTTCTATTCATAGCCCTTCACTACAAGCTTCGTCTTGTAGGGCCTCCGTCCATCGTCTTCATCCTTGACCCGATAAATCCACTGATAGTGAAGAGCTTTTCGCCCTCTTAGAAGCTTTACGAGCTCCCAAGTCCCATTCTTCGTCAAGGATTTTATTTCTTCCTCCATGGCAGACTCCCACTCGCCCGAGCATTGCCGGTCTACTGTACCTCCTCATAGCTCTCTGACTCACCACAGTCAGTCAGGAGAAGATAATTCATGGTGCAAAGGTATCTTTCCGGCACCCTCGGATTTCTTGGAGCTTTGTGAACTGCGATTGACAGCTCTATTGGATCCTGCTATTGTGCATCTGAAACATTCTCTTGGTCTCCGTCTTCTATAATGACTAGTATCTCACCGTCGTCCTCACTATCAGTAATATCTAAAAAAAGATAGGGAGATAGCTGACTCCCACTCACTTCTTTGGTCTTGTACATCGCATTCTCATGGAACACGATGTCACGACTACGCACCACCTTGTGCGCATCGTGATCTCAGAAACGACACCCATACTCATCTTCTCCATAGCCAATGAAAGAGAGATTCTTTGATTTTGGATCAAGCTTTGACCGGTCTGCAGGAATGATCATGACATAGGTGTCATAACAAAATACTCGTAAGTGCTCTAGCTTTAGCTTCTTTCCGATCCAAGCCTCTTCAGGTATCCTATAACTAAGAGCCACGGATGACCCGCAGTTGATCAAGTATGCAACAAGTATTCACATTATCGGCCCAAAAACTCTTGGACAATCTGGACTGGATCCTCACACTTCTGGCGCACTCTAAGATAGTGCAATTCATACGTTCCACCACTCCATTTTGCAGAGGTGTGCCTGGAACGGTCTTCAGTCTCCTAATCCCATAGGAGGAGCAGAAGTTCTCGACCTCCTGGCTGCAATACCCGCCTCCATTATCTGACTTTAGACACTTTAGCTTATTTCCCTCTTTTGTTCTCCATACAGGCAAGCCACTTCTTAAAAATGATGAAAACATTTGACTTGTGCTTCAAGAAGAACACCCATAATTTTTTAGTAGCATCATCAATAAAAGAGACAAAGTGAAGAGAGTTATCGATAGATAGGATTTGCGTAGGTCCCCACACGTCGGTGTGCACCAACTCAAGTTTCTGTAGTTTTGGAGTCAGTCCGGTCTTGTTGAAGCTCACCTTCTTCTATTTGCCTAGGATGCAGTCCTCACAGAAAGTCAGATCGATCTTGTTCAGACTCGGAATCCTCTCCCCCGCGGCCATAATTTGCATCCCCTTCTCACTCATGTGACCAAGTAGCCGATGCCAAGTCATGTAGTCGGCGGATGATGATGATGCTTGTCCTGCGGTAAACAAGTGATCGATCTTCCCATTAGCGATGTAGAGAGAGCCCTCACGTTTGTCGTGTGCTATCACCATGGCACCCTTGGACACCTTCCAGCTTTCCTGCTTGAAAGATACTCTGTAACCAGAGTCAGTCAATTGCCCAACTGATATAAGATTTCGCTTGAGATCTGGTACATGTCGAACATCGTTCTATGTCAAGATGGTCCCGCTCTCCTTCCTGAGGGTAGAATTTCCCTTCTCAGAAACCTTATAAGGTTGATCATCTCCAAGATAGGCTGTCCCCAAGTCCTTCTTCACGAACAATTGTAGGCTGTCTAAAATTCACAATAGATAGCTTATCCCCCATCAAATACCGATGATGGAAGTTACAATCTGACGACTTCCAGAAGGCCATAATTTGAAGACTTTCACGTAGATCGCTGGAGGTTACAATCTAACGACCTTCATGACAACTGATGAAAGCTCTAATTCAACAGCCTTCACAATCAACATCGGGAGTTACAATCTGATGACTCTCATATTTTCAAGGAGCCAAGACGAAGGTTACAACGTGACGATCTTTACAACGTTCTAACAAAAAAGACTACAAATTAACGGTCTCTTCATATTGAAACGCAGATATCTCTCAAACCGTAAGGAATTTGGTGAAATGGAGGAAGCGAACCAAAGCCTTTGGCTTGGTTTGGATAGTTCCGTCTCGTCGAGATAGCCAATTTTCATATATAATTCGTCCAATTCCGACTTACGGTTTGAAAGTTATGACCTGTTCTTCGCAGCAAGTCATGTTCCGAAGACCGTCTGCAAGACTGGACTTCGTCTGAACATTGGACTTAGCCTGAAGCTCGCCGAGCCCGCCTGAGACTCACCTCTGCATCCAAGATTCGAAACGTAGAGGTCATGGCCGCGTTCCAGATTCAAAACGCAGAGGTCATCCCCGCGTTCTAAAGTTAAAACGCAGAGGTCGTGGCTGCGTTCCAGATACAAAACGCAGAGGTCGTCCCCACGTTCTAAACTCAAAACGCAGAGGTCGTGGCTGCGTTCCAAACTCAAAACGCATAGGTCGTGCTGCATTCCAAACTCAAAACGCAGAGGTCGTGGATGCATTCCAAACTCGAAACACAGAGTTTGTGGACTTAAAACGCAGAGCTCAACTCTGCGTCCCAGGTCCAAAAACGCACAATTCATGCAGAGCTCAACTCTGCGTCCCAGGTCCAAAAACGCACAGTTCATGCAGAGCTCAACTCTGCGTCCAACTCTACATTTCAGAGTTCACAACGCTGCATGACGTCCCAACTCTGCGTTTCAGAGTTCACAACGCATCGTGGCCTGTGCGTTCAGCCACCCAAAATGGGCACAACTCTGCGTTTGTTAGTCTAAAACGCAGAGTTCGGCCCAGAACGCCCAGATTGGCATTTTGACTCGTTCAAAGCACTAACAGAATGGTTTCAAAACCGTTTTCCCCACGATTTGGGGAGTTGTTTAAGGGGGGGTTACACCCCACTCAACCCATTGAGGAGCAAATTAAGGGGGAGGTTACACCCCCTTAATCTCCTATAAATACCTCAAAACTCAACTGAGTTCGGATCCTTCTTTTGGGGCAGCAAAGAAGAGATATTCAGCTGGCTGGAGCTGGCTCTTTGGGGATCCTTGATCGGGCATCTTGGAGCTTTCTGCAGCAACAAAGTCCTTGGAGCATTCATCCTTGGCTTATAACCGACTTTCGGTTAAATCAACTCTTTTTCAAGAGTTCAAACTCGTTCAGAGTTAAACTCGAGTTGAACTCGATCTGAGTTATCAACTTATCCAGAGTTTCAAAACTTGCTCTGCAAGTCCTTCTAAAACTCGCTCTGAGTTATTAACTCGTTAAGAGTTATTTTTAAACTTGCCACGCAAGTCCTCCACAACGTCAAATCGTGAGGAGAAGACCACGTTCCAGTGCGAGCATGCGAGGGAGGCACTCCATCGCTACCGTGAAGAACCCAGACTTAAACAAAGGGGAGAATCAAATTCATTCTCCTCTCTTTTGTAATCAGGAAATCCAATTGTAATCGAGATTGAGAGAGTTGTAATCATTCTATTTCTAAGCAGTTAGAGAGAATAAATCAAATACGATTCTTTTATTATTTCTTTTACATCAAATTTTTCCACAAACAAAAGATGGCGACTCCGCTGGGGACTAGCTTCTCTGATGAAGAAGTGGTGGCGCAATCCGACGTTAAGCTCGCTGGAACAACGGTCGAAACTCTTGTGGTAGAGTTTGATCAAGCCAAGTTTGAGAAGGCCCTCTCCTCCGAATCCCTTAGCCCCAAGGCTATGCGCAAGATCCACAAAGTTTCCGAGGAGACTAAAGCTCCAGTTGTGGCCAACTCATCTAAAGACTATCTCCCATGGGGGTTGCACTGTTCATACAGTCCCCTCCCTAAAGGAGAAGACTCGACTTCGGCACGACTCCAAAGCCGATCCTCCAATCAACGCGAACTCCGCGTTTGCGAACCTTAACATGAGCCCTGCATAAGCCAAGCTAAACGCAACCCTCAGGTGTGCGTTTCCCAGATAGAACGCAGCCTTCAGAGGCGCGTTCCAATATCAAAACGCAGACCTCAAAACTGCGTTGATCAGGCTGAACGCAACTCTCAGGAGTGCTCAAAACGCAGACCTCAAAACTGCGTTGATCAGGCTGAACGCAACTCTCAGGAGTGCGTCCCTGAACCAAAACGCAACTCTCAGGAGTACGTTCCACAAACTGAACGCAACTGTCAGGAGTGCATTTCAGAATCCAAACACAGATCACAGGACTGCGTTTCACTAGCAAAACGCAGACTTTGGTCTTGCGTTAGTCAAGCTAAACACGACCCTCGTGTTCCTTCTTTAGAACGTGATGTGATTCGTCGTATTCAAAAAGATCAACATGGATTTAAAATTCATGTTTGCCAAGAACCAGTCCCATCCTTTAACGGACAGGGGGTTCCATCTCTACCCTCACGCTCTGTGAGAGGTTCATCCCAAGTCCCTGACTTGCGGGAATTGCTGTCGATGTTCAACAAACCAACGAACGTCGTTTTGCTCAATAATCGACGACATTCTCACAGGAAGAAGACTTTAGAGGATGAATACCTTGGAGTCACTTCTAACATGGTTGGCAGAGGGAGATCATCAATCCCTAGTTCTAATGAGTCAGAGACAGATCGTTCTCCAAGCGTCAGAGAAATCGCTAACGAATTTGAAGGAATCTACCAATGCACTCGGTCGCGAACAGGAGCCATTCCCCCTGTCAACTATCGGAGTTTAGCCAGAGGAACTAATTCCGATGACGAACACTCAGCCGTTGCGGAGTCCCAATCATCAAGCTCTTTCGTTGGGCATGAGAGCTTCGCCCACATGGCAGAACATTCTGAAGATCTTTCAAAAAGGGTTGATGAGCAGGAGGCCATGCTCAAATCATAGCAGAAGACCCGCGATGAACTCCTGGCCATTCTGACTCAAATCGTTGCAGACAAGGCCAAATCTCAGGAGACAGATTTGCCGCTTTGGCAACAATCTTCCCGGAGAGGAAAAGCGTCTTCATCCCGACCTCACACAAGCAAAGGGAAGGGAAAAGTGGTTGATGATGCGGCTTCTGACCAAGAAGCCCATAACCTGGAATCTTCCTCTGATGAAGGAAGAGAGACGGGGAACGGGCAAAATCTCCAATCTGCCAAAATGGAAGAATTGGAAACCCGTCTCAACACCATTGCCAACAGAAGCGAGCTCCAAGACGAGGGAGTTGTCAGGCCCTATCCTGCCGAATGGGATACAGCCCCTTATCCTCCGAAGTTCAAAATCCCAACGTTACAAACTTTTAACGGCACGGGATCACCGAACCAACATATCTATCATTTCAAGTCACAGGCTGTGAATGTGATATCAAACGATACCATACTGGCTCGATTGTTCATTGGCACCCTCAAGGGAGTTGCCTTTGAATGGTTCAGGAAACTGCCTTCCGGATGTATCCAAAAGTGGGCAGATCTAGAGAGACTATTCCTGTCAAGATTCTTTAAAGAGGATACAGAAGTCTCCATCCATACCCTTCTCGCCACTAAGCAGAAGAAGAGGGAATCCGTCAAAGCCTTCGTCAAAAGGTTCTGAACCATGGCTCTCCGGTGTTCGTCAGGTATGACACAGTCTACTTTAGTAGAGACCTGTCGACACAACTTGCAGACCGACCTCCTAGCCCGAATCGGAGTTGCAGAATGCCGTTCCTGGAGACAACTAATCTCTCAAGGCGAACAGGCTCAAAAGATTATTGTCAGAATCAAAGCTGAAGAACAAAGTAGGCAGGATCAACCTGAGCAATCGGACCAAGCCCAACCTTCTCCAGAGCAATCGGACCAAGCCCAATCTCCTCAGTCAGAAGGGGAAGATACTACGGCCACTGAAGCTAATCCTCTTCAGTAGGATGCCGGGTCTCCAATAACTATCACGTTAAAAATTACCTCTGATAGTCAAATTCAATGGATAGTGGCTCACTAGGCGATGTGCCATGTCAACCCTTTTTCCCCCTACACTTGTTCAAGACCGGGGGTTGGTTTATTTGTAGTTCTTTGGATTATAAATAATAAATTCTCTGAGTTGTCATGTTCAATAGAGTACCTCTGTCAACCACGAAGTCTACCAAAACTATCACGTTAATGATCACATCTGATAGTCCATTTCCTCCAAATTCCCCCACCAATCCTTTTCAAGTAGGATGACGGGCCCACAAAACTATCACGTTAACAGTTACCTCTGATAGCCAAACTCATCAGATAATGGCCTACCTGGTGATGTGACTCTATTCCGACTTTATGGATAGTGCCTCACTAGGTGATGTGCCTTATCTACCTCTTTTTATTCCCCTGCTAAGTCTTAATCAAGACTGGGGGTTGATTACTTGGAATCCACTGGATTAAGAGTAACGAATCTTTCACATCGTCGAGTTAACATTACACTTCTGACGATCATAATCCCCACAGAGTATGCATTCAGTTTGCATCATTCCTAATTTGTCACGTTAACAATACACCTCTGATAATCAACTTATCAATCCTCGTCAATAGGATGATAAGTCCCCAAAGTTGCTCCAATCGCAACACAAATCTTGTCACGTTAACAATACACCTCTGACAAATTCACTTATCAATCCTCGTCAATAGGATGATAAGTCTACAAAGTTGCTCTGATCGCAACACAAATTCTGTCACGTTAACACTACACCTCTGACAAAATTAACTTATCAACTCTCGTCAATAGAGCGATAAGTCCTCAAAATTGCCCGATCGCAAATTCTTCTTGTCACGTTAATATCACACCTCTGACAAAATCCACTTATCGACTCTCTTCAATGGAGCGATAGGTTCACAAACCCGTCAAGTTAACACCACACCTCTGATGACCAAATCAACTTATCGACTCTCTTCAATAGAGCGATAGGTCCATAAAATACTGTTAGGTTAACATCACACCTCTAACAGTCAAACCCCCCAATGAACTTGTTAATTCTTTTTCAATAAGAATAACAAGTTTTCATTATTAAATCCCCAGTGGATTAAAGATTTTCTGGAATTATCCTAGTGATAGTGAAGAAAATTTCTAAATTTCACTCTAAGTGAAAAATCATGCCAAGTTAATACTACACCTCTGGCACTTCCAACTTTCTTTCAGTGTTTCAAGTAACACGGGAAGAAACAGCACCAAAAATCCATGCCTTGTACGCATGGGGGACTTTATCTCGATCCCTAATTAGAGATAAGTCTACGTCTAACACGCATTGCCGGTTAATCTTTCACCGTGAAAAAGACACCAGGATTCATCCCTGGGGGAATTTATCTCGACCCCTAAACAGAGATAAGTCTGCATCTAACACATGTTTCCAAGTAGCCTATTCCCGCAATAATGGCAAAGTCTACGTATTGAACATCGTAGCAGGTTGTTATTAATAACACCAGAATCCATGCCTTACATGCATGGGGGACTTTATCTCGATCCCTAATTAGAGATAAGTCTACTAACACGCATTGCCGGTTAATCTTTCACTGTGAAAAAGACACCAGGATTCATCCCTGGGGGGACTTTATCTCGATCCCTAATTAGAGATAAGTCTACGTCTAACACGCGTTGTCGGTTAATCTTTCACCGTGAAAAAGACACCAGGATTCATCCCTGGGGGGACTTTATCTCGATCCCTAAATAGAGATAAGTCTACGCCTAACACGCGTTGCCGGTTAGTCTTTTCCCGTCAAAATGACAAAGTCTATGTATTCAAAATCATAGCATCAAGACTAAGAGAGTTCATTCTCTTAGCACAACGTTACATGTGGAACGGACCTAGATAATTCACATGCTAGCCCGACTCAAACGGTAGTCGGTAAAGGCTTATCTCAAACGGTAGTCGGTAAAAGCTTATCAAATCCGTTGATGGCTGAGGGTTTGCCAAAAATCCTATGAATGTTTGCGGGCCCATCAGCTGAATATATGTGAGCCGTGGCGTGGCGTTTGAGAGCTTCTGCTCATGAGTGGCTTGTATTGTCGCTACAGTTTCTATTCAAAGCTCATCCTCTCATAGGTCCTGCGTGTCAAATCTCTTCAACCAAGATGCCTTTGAAGCGGGTGCAGAGGACAACTCCTTATGACAAGGAATCAACAGCTCCAGGATCAGAGTTAAGATCCAAAGTATTCCGAAAATTCGTCCCAGTTAACCGTGAACTTTCGAAAACTTTGGAGGGGGTTCTGTAGGCTGTCTAAAAATCACAATAGATAGTTGATCCCTCATCAAATACCGATGATGGAAGTTACAATCTGACGACTTCCAGAAGGCCATAATTTGAAGACTTTCACGTAGATCGCTGAAGATTACAATCTGACGACCTTCACGACAACTGATGAAAGCTCTAATTCAACAGCCTTCACAATCAACATCGGGAGTTACAATCTGATGACTCTCATATTTTCAAGGAGCCAAGACGAAGGTTACAAGGTGACGATCTTTACAACGTTCTAACAAAAGAGACTACAAATTGACGGTCTCTTCATATTAAAACGCAGATATCTCTCAAACCGTAAGGAATTTGGCGAAACGGAGGAAGCGAACCAAAGCCTTTGGCTTGGTTCGGATGGCTGCATCTCGTCAAGATAGCCGATTTTTATATATAATTCGTCCAATTCTGACTTACGGTTTGAAAGTTATGACCTGTTCTTCGCAGCAAGTCATGTTCCAAAGACCGTCTGCAAGACTGGACTTCGTCTGAACATTGGACTTAGCCTGAAGCTCGCCGAACCCGCCTGAGACTCACCTATGCATCCAAGATTCGAAACGTAGAGGTCATGGCCGCGTTCCAGATTCAAAACACAGAGGTCGTCCCCACGTTCTAAACTTAAAACGCAGAGGTCGTGGCTGCATTCCAGATTCAAAACGCAGAGGTCGTCCCCACGTTCTAAACTCAAAACACAGAGGTCGTGGCTACGTTCCAAACTCAAAACACAGAGGTCATGGCTGCGTTCCAAACTCAAAACGCAGAGGTCGTGGATGCATTCCAAACTCGAAACGCAGAGTTTGTGGACTTAAAACGCAAAGCTCAACTCTGCGTCCCAGGTCCAAAAACGTACAATTCATGCAGAGCTCAACTCTGCATCCCAGGTCCAAAAACGTACAGTTCAAGCAGAGCTCAACTCTGCGTCCCAACTCTGTGTTTCAGAGTTCACAACGCTGCACGACGTCCCAACTCTGTGTTTCAGAGTTCACAACGCATCGTGGCCTGTGCGTTCAGCCACCCAAAATAGGCCCAACTCTGCGTTTGTTAGTCTAAAACACAGAGTTCGGCCCAGAACGCCCAGATTGACATTTTGACTCGTTCAAAGCACTAACAGAACGGTTTCAAAACCGTTTTCCCCACGATTTGGGGAGTTGTTTAAGGGGGGGTTACACCCCACTCAACCCATTGAGGAGCAAATTAAGGGGGGCGGTTACACCCCCTTAATCTCCTATAAATACGTCAAAACTCAACTGAGTTCGGATCCTTCTTTTGGGGCAGCAAAGAAGAGATATTCGGCTGGCTGGAGCTGGCTCTTTGGGGATCCTTGATCGGGCATCTTGGAGCTTTCTGCAGCAACAAAGTCCTTGGAGCATTCATCCTTGGCTTATTACCGACTTTCGGTTAAAATCAACTCTTTTTCAAGAGTTCAAACTCGTTCAGAGTTAAACTCGAGTTGAACTCGATCTGAGTTATCAACTTGTCCAGAGTTTCAAAACTTGCTCTGTAAGTCCTTCTAAAACTCGCTCTGAGTTATTAACTCGTTAAGAGTTATTTTCAATCTTGCCACGCAAGTCCTCCACAACGTTAAATCATGAGGAGAAGACCACGCTCCAGTGAATCAAGACGTGCAGATCGTCAACGGAGAGCAAACTCGACGCAAGCATTCGAGGGAGGCACTCCATCGCCACCGTGAAGAACCCAGACTTAAACAAAGGGGAGAATCAAATTCATTCTCCTCTCTTTTGTAATTAGGAAATCCAATTATAATCGAGATTGAGAGAGTTGTAATCATTCTATTTCTAAGCAGTTAGAGAGAATAAATCAAATTTGTAATCATTCTATTTCTAAGCAGTTAGAGAGAATAAATCAAATACGATTCTTTCATTATTTCTTTTACATCAAATTTTTCCAGCAGTTAGAGAGAATAAATCAAATACGATTCTTTCATTATTTCTTTTACATCAAATTTTTCCACAAACAATAATGAAAGTAGCTTTCGTTATGAGGTTGCATGGAAAGATGCGCCAGAGTTGATGACTCACACAACGCTCTTGTCTTCAAGAGATAGGAGAAGCGCATCCGAATCCGTCTCATGCATGAGATTGGTTGCACCGTCAGCCTGATCATCCCTGCTGATGCGGGAATAGAAGCTCTGTAGTCCCGTAAAAAGTGACCTTTTTTTCCATATCTGATGCACTTCCCTTTATCGTAACCATTCGGGTCCGGCCCTTTAGACTTACATCTGAACTTTGATCGGGTTGTCATCCCGTACCCTTCTTCTGCGCACGCCCTCGTGCCTGGACATGCAGAACACTCCCACTGCTAGAGGCCTCAGCTCCTGAGATTTTGCGGTGAGATTCTTCATCCAGAATTGCCCTAATCACTGTGTCGAGATTAATCTTGTCATTACCATTGGCGTTGCTCACCGCCATCATCAAATTCTCCCACGAATCTAGTAGACAAGAAAGTAGCAGAAGAGCTTGGATCTTATTGTCGAACTTAAAATCCACTGCAGCAAGCAGTTAAACCACAGCTTGAAATTGTTCAAGAAGTCCACCACGCGAGCTCCTTATTGCATCTTTAGATTGAATAGATTCTTCATCAGGTACACCTTATTTGAAGCATACAGCTTGTCATATAGCGCCTCCAAGACCTCCATCAACTCCTTGGTGGTGGTCGCCTGCGAGACGTTGTAAGTCACATGCTGGTGAAGGTTGAGCCTGATGATGGCAAGTGCTTTACGATTGAGCACCTTCCACTTATCATCGTCAATCTTCTTAGGTTTCCCCTCCACTCTTTAGAGGAGTAGGAAGAGATCCTTCTGGTATAAATAGTCTTCTATCTGTATTCTCTAATACCTAAAATTTTAGCCGCCGAATTTCTCAATCCGAAGCCTATTGTCTTCAACTGTAGATCCCATGGCAAAATATTTCCTCTTTTCCCGAATCGTATTTGTGAATAGTAATAGTATTTATGAATAGTATCTTACTCGTGAATAGTGTGCAATACCTTTAAAGAGTAAATGATAATCTAACTTATTTTTTGATGTGAAGGATCCACTTTTAGTGGCAGGCACAGAGCATACGATAAGCAGTTATACGTACTCTAAGTTAGGCTCTGATACCAGTTGTTAGGATACACGTCAACAAGAGTGCCTCGAACAGAGACACAATACACACCCAAACGAACATGGAATCACAAAATAAAATCAGTAGACTTAAATTCAATCGCAGTACTCATATTCACTCTTACAGAGCTACTCCACGGTGTAACAACGACGCCCAATTCTTTTATATTCCTTTCCGAGGTTATAAAGAAAAGATCAAAGAGAAAACCCTCTCTTGATCAAGATACTCTCCAATAATTCTCACAAACTTGAAAGTGCCTAATACCACTAGGAAGGAACTCTAGAGGGGGGTGAATAGGGTTTATGCTAAACTAATCTAATTTTATGCCAACTTAAAACTTATTAACAAATATATCCTAGCAAATGAGATATGAACAATATATGTGCAAGGATATACAAACTAAAGGCGATATAAACATGCAACAATGGCGATCTAACAATATGTAAGAATAAATACGCCAATGCTAAACTCAAACACAAGGAAATAATCACAGAGTTTGGACCTTCCGTCCTACGTCTCCACTCCCCACTCCCGGGGAGAATTCCACTATCACACCGGGTTTTTAACGATCACCTAAAAATGTTTACACCACACAATATCGGTTTTCAACGCTCACCGATCAACGTTCATAATCTCACAATGTAACTACACTAACTACCACCTCAAATGTTGGTCTCTAGCCCGTGTATCCCTCAAGTGTTAGGAATTATAACCTCTCTCTAGGCATTAGCACCTACCCTACTCCTCTTGGGACGATCCCGTCTCTCACCACATACTCCTCTTGGTGTACTAGTGTATTACAAAGTGAATCCTTACAATTAAGCACAAATACAACAATGGTTGTTCTCTACTATGGATGAGAACTCAATGTAATTTCACTCTCAATTGTTACAACTCCCCACAACCCAAATTATACTAAGTATGAAAATACAATAAGCTCAATGGTTGTGTGTGTAAATAATAAGAAAAACAAAGATAAACTCAATGTAAATCTAGCTTATGAAAATATGCTCAAACGTATAAAATAGCTAGGATTGAGTTTAGGAAAAACTTCTCTATAGATCAAGAGAGAGAGAGAGAGGGAGAAGAGTTGAATGCTCAAACACCAATGGATGATCTTCCTCAAGCTCTTGTGAAATTATCTTCACAAAACAAACTCTCAAATGCTTAAAAAGCTTTTTAAACAAACTTAAACCAAAACTCAAACCCTTGTTAAAACACTCTTAAACTTGTTTAAAACATTTCTCTTGATGTGTATGGAATTGCGGATATGTGGGGGCATTTATAGGAACCCCAAAGCCAAGAGAAAACAAGGTAAAAAGATCAAAAAACCAAAACTGGAACAGACTGAAAAAACTAGTCGTCACAGCATCAGTCGACTGACGACTTTCATCAGTCGACTGATGAGCTGACCGTTAGAGGCGTTTTCCAGCTCATCAGTCGACTGACGGACCTTATCAGTCAACTGATGACCTCATCATTCAACTGATCAGTCGACCAAAACAAAATAAAAACTTTTGGTAACTGCAGGTACTTTTATCAGTTGATTGATCGGTTGACTGATTTCATCAATCGACTGATAACAAGTATACAACCTGTTTAAAGAAAAAATCTGTTTTTAAACTGCTTTTAAAAATAGCAAACAAAATCCAAAAAATATAAAACTTTGAGAAATGATTGTAGACATGATAATACATAAGTTACAAAAACTCGTTTTAAAAATCATCTCCCAAATGAGAAATCTCTTTATTTTTCAAAATAGTCCAAAACATGAAAATGAACAACACTTGTTTTGTCATTTTTACTAAACTATGTTTTGAAACTTTATAAAATAATTGTATAGACTTAATAAAATATGTATATAATGATTGTTAAGTCTATAAACAAATAACTCATTATTTTCACAAAATTATTTTTGTATAAACTTAAAAACTATAAAACCAAAACATGTATATATATATATATATATATATATATATATATATATATATATAACCAATAAAATGTGTGTGTATATGATTGAGCTTAAAGTATCAACACACATAATATAAAACATAAACTAAATTACCCAAGCTATCTTGATCTTCGATGTAGCTCAACTAGGTACACTTTGCGGATGAAGCTTGAAGTTGAATCTTCAACTTGAATTGCATAGGCTTCACACTACAATTCCGCCAACCTCCATTGGATATGATCGTGAATGCTCGATTCCATCCATCCTCCAACATATGTTTGCCTAGAATAAATACAAAACATAAACACTAGACAAATAATATTAGTTGTAAATTGTTTGTTAATCATCATCAAAACAAAAGGACCCAACAAAACTCTCTCTATGTTTTCTCACTCACTCTTCTATATGAGGAGTAATTTCTCAGATAATTTTTTTCTAAAGAGTTTTGGGCCTATATATAGTGGCTAGAAAAACACTATGCACTAATCTTATATTATTTTTTTCTCTGTAGTGGGGCCCGCCACCTTTTTTCAAACTCTTCCTAACTCAGCTACAAAATCGGTGCATAACATATGTCCCTTTCAACACCTAACACACACCCCTTTCAACAAAAATGTATCTATAATGTTGCATCATAGATAGAAAATATGTCTGCAATTGTTGTATTATAGATGGATTTTTCATAAAGGGCATATCACGTACATCAAACCAATGTGTATCCTAGACAGATCTTTAGCCATCCCATATGTATTTGTTGTTTGTATTGCCTAATTTTCTCCCAGTTTAGTGTCAATTTTAGATATAATAATCTCATGAATGGCTTTAATCCAACGACCATTTTCCCCACTCAAATTTGAGAGTATCAAATCTCAAGTACCACTACGTTGCAAATTACTCAATATGGCAAAAACAAAAGTTTTTCAAGCTGCACAGACATACGCAAAGACACGTGCACGCATCACAAACCAAGCAGTACAAACCACTAAAACCAGTGTTGAGAGTTGCCTTGAATCCTCCATCAGGATCACTACCTCCGCCTAACAAAGGTTGACCATCGATGATCAATGCCGGTCGTGCCCTAGCTATCGACAACCATCTGTTCTAGAGATCTAAAGTGAAATCTAGAACAACCTAAAGATTTTAATTCATAGATCTTAGAGATAGGGTCCTATCATCCGTACGAGATGGTATTGAGATTAGAGAACCTCTTTCGTAAAATCTACAATTTTTGTTATGGTTAGCGAAACATTTATTTGTTGTAGCTCGTGGACGTAGTACTTGCTTAGAACCACGTTAAATCTGTGTGTATGTGTTTGATCTTGATTTTATTTTTTTCATTCTGTATGACAGTTTCTATGTTCTTCCTATTAGGATATGTGGAGACTAACTATCAAACTTTCCCTATACCTCTAATTGAATAGGAAACATGAGAATTGAAGGAACATAAACGATGACGATGATGTTCCGGTCGACCGCGACTGTCTCTACGGTCCACAGCGAGTCGGGTTTTGGGCCTGGGCTCGTTTTTTCTGAACTGTTTGAGATTCTTATTTGTATTAACCCTTATGTTATTAAAAGGTTTATTAGGGCAACTTGTAAACTAATGAAAAATAATTGAATTTTCTCCTGCAGCGACCGTAGATACAGCTTCTCACATCGAGAAGTGAACCACGTAAATCTTGTGTGTTTTCCTTCTGTGATTGATTTTTTCTCTCTTCTCTCTCATCTCTATTTCCAAATTGCATCAGGGGTTAGATAAAACCCTAACAAGTGGTATCAGAGTGACTAGGTTCGGCGCATGCGATTTGAGGTCAGAGACATGGGATCTGAGAATAAGATGCCCAAGATCGAAAAATTTGATGGGACAAACTTCGAGCACTGGAAGATGCAGATGGAAGACTACCTCTATCAAAAGGATCTATATTTTCTATTGGGATAGAAGTCGACGGATACAAAGGATGCAGAGTGGAAGCTATTAGATCAGAATGCCCTTGGAGCAATCAGGTTGACCCTATCCAAATCTGTAGCTTTTAACATTAAGAATCAGAATTAAATAGCGGATCTCATGGCTGCATTATCTAGTATGTATGAACAACCCTCTGTGGCAAATAAGGTACATCTCATAAAGAAACTATTTAATTTGAGAATGTCCGAGAACCAAAAATTCAAGAAACACTTGAATGAGTTTAATGAGAACATGAATCAACTAAACTCCATCAATATTAAATTTGATGATAAAATTCAAGCCCTGTTAATACTTGGTTAGTTGCCTGATAGTTGGAAGGGCATTGTTACTTTGATTAGCTGGTCATGTGGAAAATCAAAACTGAAGTTTTCAGAAGTTGTAGACATGGTTATGACCGAGGAGAATAGAAAGGCAAGAAGAATGAGTTTCTAATTCAGGGTCGGTATTGAATGTTGAGATTAGAGGCAGAAACAAAAAAAAAATAGAGGGAATAACCGTGGAAGACTTAATTCGAGGAACGACAGGTCAAGGTCCAAAAATAGTAAAAATAAGAAAGAGATTGATTGTTGGAACTGTGGCAAGTTTGGGCACTATGAGAATCAATGTAGAGAACCCAAGAAAGATAAGGAGAGCAAGACTGAAGCGAACGTTGCCTCAGGAGAATCAGATGATGCTCTTATTTGAATTGGAGAGCAAGACGGAATTGTGGGTGCTGGATTCTGGAGCTTCATTTCATGCTACCTCAAATAGAGATTTATTTGAGAAGTATGTTTCAGGAAACTTAGGAAAAGTCTATCTTAGCGATGATCAACCGTGTGATATAGTTGGAAAAGGAGTGGTGCAAATTGAACTTAATGGTCTATATGGAAGCTGAATGATGTGAGATATGTTCCTAGCTTAAGGATCTGATCTCCATAGGATAGTTGGCAAAAGAGGGATATATATATATATCAACCTTCGCATGTGATACGTGGAAGGTTACTAAGGGGTCCATGATTGTTGCCCGTGGTACGAAGAATGGATCTCTCTACATGATGACAGATGCACGTGGATCCATTGCAGTGGTTAAAAGTAAAGAAGATCCAAATTTGTGTTCCCAGAGACTTGGTCACATGAGTAGCAAATGCCTAAAGGTTATGCAGTCGAATGGAAAGCTACCAGGTTTGAGGTCGGCTGATTTTGACTTATGTGAAAGTTTCATCTTCGGGAAACAAAAGAGAATAAACTTTAAAAGAGTTGGTAGAAAACCAAAGGAAGAGAAGATTGAGCTAGTTCACACAAATGTATAGGGCCCAGCATCAGTATAGTCCACTGGTGGAAGGTTATACTTTGTGACTTTCATAGATGATCACTCGAGGAAGACTTGGGTCTATTTCATGAAACACAAATCAGAAGTGTTTGAAGTCTTCAAGAGATGGAAGGCTACGGTAGAAAACGAAACATGGTTGAAGGTCAAGAAATTGCGATCAGATAATAGCGGTGAATATGAAGATTTAGAGTTCAAGAAGTTTTGCTATGATAGTGGCATCAGATTGGAGAGAACATTACTAGGTACACCTCAGCAAAACGGCATAGCAGAACGGATGAACAGAACATTGACTGAAAGAGCAAGAAGCATGTGACTACAAGCAGGACTCCTAAAGTAATTTTGGGTAGAAATAGTCAACACAGCTGCCTACCTGATCAACCGGGAACCATCAGTGCCTTTGGAGCACAAAATACCAGAAGAAGTATGGAGTTGAAAGAAGGTAAACATTTCTCACCTAAGAGTTTTTGGCTACATTTTATATGTTCTTTTGAGTGATCATGTTAGAAACAAACTTGACTCTAAGTCTTTGAAGTATTATTTCATTGGCTATGGTGGTGATGAGTTTGGTTATAAGTTCTGGGATGAGCAGAATAAGAAAGTTATCAGAAGCAGGGATGCTGTCTTTAATAAAGCAGTCCTCTACAAAAATCATAATGTTGTTCAGTCCACTAATTCGGTGCGGCCTGGGTCTACATACTTCGAGCTAGATGATGTTCCAGATGGAAGCAATCTTGAAGCCAGTTCTGATGAGGAAGCAACAGAAGAGGCTCAAGAAGAGATGATGGAGGAGATCACTTCAGAGAGGACAAATGAAGATGTAGATCCTAGTTCACCCGATAGAGAGTTGAGGCGGTCAGCAAGAGTTCTAAAGCCAAATCCAAAGTATCCATCACTACAGCCCAGAGCTCATTGAACTACTTATTATTGAGTGACGGTGGAGAGTCTGAAAGCTATGATGAGGTATGTCGAGTAGATGATGCAAGCAAGTGGGAGCTTGCTATGAAAGATGAAATAAAGTCCTTGAACTCTAACAAGACTTGGAAACTTGCAAAGTTGCCAGTGGGAAAGAAAGACTTGAGTAACAAATGAGTGTACAGAATTAAGGAGGAACATGATGGTTCCAAGAGATACAAGGCAAGATTGATGGTCAAAGGATTTCAGCAAAAAGAAAGAGTTGACTACACAGAAATCTTCTCTCATGTAGTCAAATTGACTACTATCAGATCAGTTCTGAGTATTGTTACAGCTGAAGATCTATATCTCGAGCAATTAGATGTGAAAACATCTTTCCTTTATGGTGACCTAGAGGAAGAAATATACATGCAGCAGCTAGAAGGGTTCACTCAGAAAGGCAAAGAAAAGATGGTATGTAGATTAAAAGAGAGCTTGCATGGTCTAAAACAAGCTCCAAGACAATAGTACTGTTTGTGGAAAAATTTGCAGTAAAAGAAATGAAGGAAAAATTGATTTGTATTCTCTCAAAATCGATTACAATTTGGATTCCGATTATAAAAGAGAGGAGAATAAATTTGATTCTCCCCTTTGTTTAATTCTGGGTTCTTCTTGGTAGCGATGGAGTGCCTCCTTCAAATGCTCACGTAGAATTCGCTCTCCGTTGACGATCCGACTGTCCTATCTCACGAGAACAATTAACTTGTGTGACAAGTTTGTTTGAGAACTCTTAACGAGTTTAAGAACTCAGAACGAGTTGGAAACTCTGAAAGAGTTGTTGAAAACCGAATAATCGATTAGTGTAATTAACTTGCGTTGCAAGTTTAATTAAGAACTCTTAACGAGTTTTAGAACTCAGAGCGAGTTGAAACTCTGTAACAGAGTTGTTAGAATCGAAAATTCAGTTAATAGCCAAGTAGATCTGCCGTTGGTGAAGGGATTCTCTGAGATTTGATTAACCAACTGCCAATCAGTTCGTTGATCTTCAGGAAAATCGCCTTCTACGTGCGGTTTAGCTGCCGAGACTGATCAACCCCTTACTCAGTTGCGTAATGCGGTTATTTATAGGGGGATAAGGGGTGTAACCAACCCCTAAATCCGCTCCTATGTGGGTGAGAATCCCTCAGAACGTGGGATAAATGGTTGTTAAGCCGTTCAACCTGTGTTTGAACAAGTCAAACGCCTAACTTGGCGTTCTGGGCCTTAACTCTGCGCCTAAGGCTTGAGACGCAGAGTTAAATCTTTGCTAGAGATTTGAAACGCACAGGCCGCATGTGCACAGGCCACTCGTGTGCTGAATCTCAACTCTGCGTCTTGAGTTTGAGACGCATGGTTGAGTGTTTGCTGAAGAATGCACAGTCTATGCATTTTGTGTTTTAACTCTGCGTTGCAGAGTTGAATGTCTACTGGAGAACGTACAGTTTGTATGCGTTTTGAGTTTGGGAAATGCAGAGGTGGACTCTGCGTTTGGGAGAAGTTGTCGGCTTGTAACCTCGTCCATTATGACATCGCAAAAGCTACTGCTCATTGATCTTTGCTTGTTATGGGGTGTGATAGTCGTCAGATTGTAACTCTCACAGTTAGTTATGAAGGCTTACTGAATAGAGTTTTCATCAGCTGTCAGAAGTGTCGTTGATTTGTAACTCTTCTTGATCTATGTGAAAAGTCCTCTGTTTGTAGCTTTTGTTTGTTGAAGCTTGATGGGGATCAGCTATCTATTGTGATTTTTAGACAGCCTACAGAATCCCCTCCAAAGTTTTCGAAAGTTTGCGGTTGACTGGGACAAATTTTCAGAATACTTTGGATCCTAAAAGGTTATTCACTTCGTCTGATTTGAAGACATTATGAACTTGGTTGTTGGAATGCTGAAATTCTGTTTCCTCGAACCAAACAAGATAGCTTTTGAGTTTTGATGATAATGAACTTAGTCAAACAAACTAAATCCCAAGTCATCGTCAGACTCGCCGATAGGCTCGTCCTTCTTCTCTCTTTCCTTAGAGGCAAGAGCAGCAGCATTCTCAGCAGATTCAACAGAGACAACAACAACAGCAATGACGTTCTTGTAGGCATTGACGAACATGTGAAGCGCAACTGCAAGAGTTGGGTAAGAGAGAGTCAAGGACAGCGAAGCAACCACAGAAACACCAACTGCAAATTTGTCAACGAGGTCATCCTCCATGAGGTTGAGCACCTCTGGGCTTAAGACAGATCCATTGTCATAGACAGAGAGAATCGCAAGCCCATATGAGAATGGCCTGGGCTGTGCGTTAGAAAGTTTAACGCAGAGTTTGACCTTTGTGTTGATAAATTTTAACGCCAGGTCTGAATTGTGCGTTTGAAAGCTTTACGCAGGGTTCGACCTCTGTGTTTGATAAAATTTTAACGCCAGATCTGAATTGTACGTTTGAAAGCTTGACGCAGGGTTCGACCTCTACGTTTGATAAAATTTTAACACCAGATTTGAACTGTGCATTTAAAAGTTTAACGTAGAGTTCGACCTCTGCGTTGATAAAATTCAACGCCAGGTTTGAACTGTGCGTTTGAAAGTTTAACGCAGAGTTCAACCTCTACGTTGATAAAATTCAACGCCAGGTTTGAACTGTGCGTTCGAAAGCTTAACGTAGAGTTCAACCTCTGCGTTGATAAAATTCAACGCCAGGTTTGAACTGTGCGTTCGAAAGCTCTCACTCCTCTAAGAATTTTGACTAAGTTTCTCTTTGTTTTATCTCCTCGTTGACTAATTGAGTACTTTTCTCTTTTATAGTGCCTTACTCCCACGAACCTCTTACTCTTCATCACCCTTTCGGGCACGAGGGTGGCGTGGATTTAAATATGCAATTCAATCTGCGTCAGGAGCTCCTAATTTTTCAGGATGTAGACAAGGATCGTGTTACCCTGATTTCCCATCCAAGCCCAGTTGTACTCAGGATTTTGGTGACAGATGCCAAATTCAAAACCGACTCCCGCAAAAAGCTCACCAAACCGGCCGATCATGTCGTCATCCAAAAAGAGATCGTGACTGATGGCCATTATAAGTGGTTGAGGCAAATAGGAGATCGTCGCTTCTTCCTCCCTGATATGCATAGGATGTTTCCTATCGCTTATTATCAGTGTGCTTCCGTCCCTCGGCATATGGATTGGGACCTTGTCCGGGAGCAGGATGGGGTAGCTGTCGGGGCTTTGACTTACACAGGTGTACACACTGTAGGTTACAACCGCCAGGTGTCAGCTTTGGAACCCTGCCTATTCTCAAGGGGATATCCCGTTAGAGAAACAGCTAGCATAGCCAACACTTTCATGCGGAGATTTTTGGCTGTAAAAGGGGAGTTCCCTCCTTCAGTATTCAGAACCCCCGGATGGGTTTATTCTTCCCGAACGGGGTGGTGGGCAAGAATGACAGGGTTCATGTTGATAGAGCTAGAGGAATCATTGGCTCGATCTGGACTCAGTTGCCCTATAATGGCTACCAGATGCGGCATTGACTATAACTATTACAATTTTTTCGTTGTTCTGGAGAAATACAACCCGGAGACGTGTACATTCTTCACACCTGTGGGGGAATTAGGGTTTACCCTCCACGAAATGTATGACGTTTCGGGTCTTTCTTTTGGAGACTTGCCCTATGAGGAGTTCATCCCAGGGTCAAATGAGCTTAGGATTTTGAAGGAGATGCATCCTGACGTCTATGACACTCTATGAGAAGTAATGTGTCATTTTCAAATCTGCACCCAATTGACAGGAACACGAGGACATGGTATAAAGCAGCTATCCTGGGCTGAATATCTATTCCAGAATTTGTCTTACAAAACTACCGTTGTGTCTCGTCGGAGCGTGAGCACCCCTGAGATGATCCAAGCTTTGATCAACGATGCTACGGCCCATTATGTCAACGAGGGATTAGAAGAGGATTTCCCTTTTGATCAACGATGCTACGGCCCATTATGTCAACGAGGGATTAGAAGAGGATTTCCCTGCGCAGACTGAATTTGAAAGTTTCCACCACCAGGCTGCTGTGCTTATTTCTGACATGGCCTTGTTGGCAGGCTTTCTCATGCTGTGGCTAAAGCGGTGTGTAGTCCCTACCAGGCCGATAGATGCTGTGATGATAGAAGTCGTCTACCCAGCTGTTCTCTTGGCTCATGGGAGGCCCGTAAATTTGCTTTCAGCTATGACGTGCTGTCTGCAGCACGGTTTGAGGGAGCTATGTCTTGAATTTATTCAGGTGAAAGAGACAGGCTCTAGAGAAAATAAGAGTTTGGTGACTCCAAACCCTCGAGTTCCCCTGCCGTATACCTATTTGATGGCATGGTATGTATTCCACTGTCCTCTTTTGATGAGTGCCCATCTCCCTCGGACGAAGGATTCGTCCCTTTTGTATAGAGATTGGAAGGAGCTACTTGGGAAGGCACATATGTAGTGAGGGTTCGTCAAATCTTGTCGAGAGACCTCAATTATCACCTATTCCACTGTTTCCCAGACTTTGAAGGTGGTGGCTATAGGCAAGTGTTCCAGGACACAGCTGGCCCAGATGGTTTTACCCGTTTAGATGGAGGGGTCTTCCACTGGCTCTTGAACATTAGACCAGGTTATCTTCTTCTTAGGCAATGTGATAAATGTATAATTGAGCCGTATCAACCGTACAGATTTGCTCGGCAATTTGGATATGATCAATTATACATTGGGAATCCCCGAAGTCAGCTTGCAATTGTTGGTAACATATACGAGGGGGCTCGGGCCTGGCACTACTCTACCGCAGGCTGCACTGGAGCTACCTTTAGGTTGCCTCACAAGACGCCTAATTCTCTCCTCTCCATAGCTTTATGTAACTGGTATCACACAACTTCCAAGATACCTGATTACAGGTTGAATTTGTCGGGGCTACGGGAAATTAGGAAGATGTACTCATCCAGAAGAGGATCCCGGGTATCTCGTCTGAAGGGAATCAATGAGTTCTTATCTTATGAAGATGAGGCTGAAGAAGAAGAAGAAGATCTGGGACCAGAGAGTGCCACAGTAGCGAGCCCTAAGGCTGCTGAAACTCCAAGAACAAAAGCAGCTGGAAAGAGGGCTCTTACCGAAGAAGAAGCAGTTCAGTACGAAAAACGTACTCATAGGAAACTATTAGTAGACCCTCCTTCTCAGAAACTAATAGCGGATGCTTTCAAGTCTGCTGGAGAGAGGAGGAACAAGAATCTGCTGTTGTCAATCATCCCCTCCATACAGGACTTCACTCTAGGGTGTAGGCGTATAAAATTGCTTATAGATCCCTTAGCACAGCTCAGCACAAACCGACGAACCAACAAGGCTAAAATTGCTTATAGATCCCTTAGCACAGCTCAGCACAAACCGACGAACCAACGAGGCGACGAGGTTAGTGAATCATACGCAAACAACGAGGTAAATCCACTCACGTGCGGAATCAAGCTAACGGGTTGAAGAATCAATGAGTCATCCATCCAAGGACGGACTCGGACGAATCACGATCGAATCAAGATCAGTTTCGGACTTGAACTCAGAAGTGGATTTACTGTCATATCAGGAATCAGGTCAACGAATCGAGTCCGAACAAGTCAACCACACAACCAAATCACGGACAGAACCGAAAGACGGAAAACGACGGAACCCAAATACCTATAGGGGCTCGGGCAAAACCGAGCCACCTATAGGTGGCCGGCCCAGATCTGTGCACGGGCACAGTTCAGAGAGCCTATAAATAGGAGGCCTAGGCTCATTTGTCAAAGGTTGGAACTTTTGGAGGCGAAGCTCTGCCGGATTCAAGGCTCAGAACTTAGAAAGATTGAAGCTTTAGAACTTTGAGGACTTGGAGATATCAAATCTGGTTCTTGGCGATCATCCACGCCAAATAAGGCAGGAGTTCGAGAGAGATCAGATCTGAGATCTACGCAATTTCCCTCCGGATCAAAGCTTGGCCTTTGATCCCGAGAACTAAAGGCTATTATTTCCTTGGCGAAATAGTACCCTCGGCTATTATTTCCTTTGTGAAATAACACCCGTCATACTGCGTAGATCCGACCGGATCTAGATCACGCGGTGGTCCACAGATTAACCCTGGCGCAGGCGAAGAACCCACGCAAGCGAGCGACCGCAAAACATGAGCTCGTGATTTGTTCGACAAAAAAGAGAAGAGTTGTAATTTTCATTTCTTTTTATTTGATTTCGTTGTAACCGGATCTAAAAAAAAGACCGGATCTTTGTAACCGATAAACGATTACCTGAGTGCAATGGAATCAATGAAGAAAACGATTTTTCCCGCGAACAATCTAGCGACCACAGTGGGATCCACCGATCTCGCTGCCGAGATCGTCACGTCGCAGCCGCGGATCTCAATTCTGGTCGAGGAGGAGGTCGAATATGAATTCGATCAGGCCAAGTTCGAGGAGTATCTGTCGTCCTCTTCCGGATCCACCTCCCCCCGCAAGTCCAAGAAGTTCTCCTCCAGGAGAAAAGTTCGTTGGTTTGAAGAAGTCCAGAACGCCAACGAAGCTCTCACCCCAGCTGACGCCAAAGTTGCGTCGGGTGAAGTTCCACCGACCTCCAACCAGGTCAACCCTGTTCTCGCTGATGCCTCCACCGTTGAGGGCGTTGTGACTCTCTCGAAGAGAGCCCGCCAGAGGCGACGTCAACGCCTTGCGCGGCAATTCGCTAAGGCGATGGAGTCTACAGACGGAGTCCGCTACAACGCGGATCTGAAGAACAGGAGAGGCAAACAGCCTCAACAACTGAAGAATGGCAGCTCCTCCAAGCCGCCAACGAACGAATGGATCCGGGTCAAACGGAATCGTTCGACACTTGAAGAGCGGATTCACAAACGCCGCGCGTTACTCGCACAAGCAAAAATTCTTATGCAGGAGGCCAAGAAATTGGAGGAAGAAAGAGTGGCCAAAAAGCCATCAACCCGCCAAGTGTGGAGGCCGAAGCAGCCTCCAACCAAAGTTCAACCTTCGGCGAAACAACCCATATCGCCGATAATTCCAGCAACTACTCCGGGAGATCACGCAGAATCGTCCCGAAGAAAGAAGCCAGTTTTGGAGCGCCTTGGTCCGCTTCCTGATGAGCGAGGCAAGGCTCCAGTTCAAGAGCGTTTGGGCCCGATGAAGAAGCCCCGGACGACTCAACATGCTGGGGGTCGCCGCCATCCTCAACATGCCAAAGAAATCATGGCAGCTACGCGCACCACTTTGTGCATCGAAGTCCGGGAGCCCGCTGAGAACTCACACCCAAAAAGGCAGGTCTCGAGGCGCGTGAATCTTGAAGGCCCTAAAAAGGCAGTTCGCCCTCAGAAGGAAACATTATCGTCTAATGACGATAGTGTTATACCTGAGAAGTCGTGCTAACACACGATAGGTTACTCCGATCGTCAAGCAGACGAGTTGTACTATCATGCTAGGGGTACGAATAAAACCAGGAAAAGGAGTCCACGAGAACAGGAAACTCAATGTCCTTGTTCCAAAATCATTCGGGCAGTATTATATGAATGCGACTGCATCAAGGCGGTCCCCGAACGAGTTTCGGTTTTCAAAAGGCTCAGTACCGAAACGCCGAAAACAAGGCCGAGAAGAAAGCCCTACACAAAAAGGAGAAATCCGTCAAAAGCCTTGATGAAGAAGTAAATAACATTTCTCAGTAGCTCAATTTATACCTTCTTCCCCTTGAGTCACTGGGGGTAGTGGAGGTGTAACGACTGTGGGTGTGTCAACTGGTATAGTTGGTCTCACAGCCGGCTCAACAGGATCAGTCCCGACAAAAGCTCCTGTAAAATACAAAATAGAATTCTCAGATGCATCACATTATAGTTGCATTAGTCAAAATTGGCTAGTCCTATAATTAACTTGAGAAGAGCTACGTACCTTCAGAAAAACCATCCTCAGGATTCTTAGGGAGCGTAGACTCAGGAAATACATCTCCAGACAACTGGTCATCAATCTGAGAAGAGCCATATATAAAGTGGAGCATAGGAGTGTCCACAAGCAAGCTTTCCTCGTCAAAATCATCAGTCGAGAAATCTGACACAAGAGAATATAAATACGAAAGAAGAATAAAGAGACTACAACCAATAGAAATGAGTTACCTCTTATAGGTGCGTCAGCCTCTCTATTCCCAAGATCCACGTTTGCCTCCTGCAAATTATCTAGAAGGGCGAGAAGCACAGAGACAATCAGGGAATGCACAAATTCTGAATCATTGGACTCCTTTGGGTGCTATCTAAAAGATATATTGTTAATGGTAGATGTACCTGGATTCATCGAACCGGGTCCTACATTAACAGTCTCCCCAATGTCGGCAGCTTTTGCAAGCCTCTCTACCTGATGCGGTGAGTCGGGCTCTCCAGAAGATGCAAAATCATGAAAAGCAGGATCAAGACTCATCTCTCTCTCCCCACACTCTCCTATATAGAGATGGAAAAGCATATGTCGAAGTTCTGAATGATCAAGAGGTTGGACTATAGGGTAGATGTTACCTCCGTCACTAGCAGGATCGTCACCGGCCAAATCCATATCAGATGCTCGCGAAACTGCACGCGGCTTGCGGGCTAATCTCTTCCGCCTAGAAGTAGGGACAACAATCGAAGGTCTCGCCTGGGAAGAAGGACAAAACTCTTCATCTTGGTCAGCTGTGGTCCCTGAAACATCAAACCATTGTCAGGTTTAATAATTCTGGAAGATAGAAGGAAAGAGTAAGTAACTGACCTCGTTCAGAACAGTCCTCGTAGTCTTCAAGATCTCCGCCTGAAGCCTCATCAGTAGAATTAAAGATCTTCTTTCCCTTTTTGTCAACCCGACGAGTCTTGTGCCGTGCCCTTTGTGACCGAGCATTTTCCCAAATCATACGAGAATCAGCCTGAGAAGCCCCCTCAGCCTCTAGCTCTGCAATCGGCTTCACGGGGACAGTTTTATTAGCTGCTAACAACCACTTGCAGCTTAAGAAGGTAAGGTTCAACTGCCGCTCAGCACTCGGGAGACTGAACTTAGCACCAGTACAGCCCGTCACGGTCCACAACCATGCACGAAGACCGTCCACCAAACCGCCGTGGGTCCGAAGCTGCTGTCGTGGATTCCCGACATAAAGCTGATCATAGCCAAACTGGCGAGCGAACCGGCAGGGTAGGTATGGCTCTATGAAACACTGATTCCTCACCCGGAAAGTCAGATAACCCGGCCTAATGTTCACCAGCCAGTTAAAGCAGAGCTCCACCTTAGAAAGAGGAATCTTAGCCGACGGTGCATCTTCTTTCTGTGTGAAGGTACTAGAAATCTGTCGAAGCCCTCGATGAATGTTAGCCACCATCACCGGAAGAAGCGAAAGTTCCTTTTTGTAGGCAAGCTGAACTGCTGGGTAGAGCACCTCCAATGGCAAGATATCACTAGACTGATACGGGACCACGCATTTCTTCAACCAGATAGCGAGGTAACCGGCTAGAAGGGTCATCGGTCGAATCGGCGTGGTCGCATGCCACAAGAATGATTTAAACTTGGTCCCTGCAGGAAAGCCACTCTCAGGACTACTAATGGTATAGGAATGAGCGCCAGTCTTCTTCAATAGATTATTCACCCCTGAAGGAGTGAGTGGTGCCAGCTCGCAAATAGCCTCGCCGGAATTGCTCTCTAGATTTCTGAACAAGTAGCATGCAAACTGCTTCAGACTCACGAATGACTTAGTCCTCTTCGCTAAAGGCTCAGACTGCGCCAAAGCAATATGATAGTGACATGTGAGGTCCCATAAAGTCTCGTAGCGGTCAGGCATGCGATCCTTCAGCTGACTTAATTCTTGGTTGGAGGGAAAATATTCCTGATATAGCATCTGTCCCATGGGCAAACCAGAAATCCTGTGCATCTCATGGAGGGCCAAGCCCAACTCCCCTTGCCGTGTCAGAAAAGTGTTCGAATCCGGGTTGTAGAGCTCGCACAAAGCGAAGAAATGCTTCGCGCTAACAGGCAAACCATACATGGTGGCACGAACGGCTGCATATAGACCACAAGCGTGCAACTCCTCGCTCCATCGGCTTAAGACGTACTTCATCATGCGAGTCCACCAAAGCTTGTCCAAAGAATGGACCCAGCCATAAAATCTTTGACGCGTCGCAGGCATTTCCCGTCCTAAAGCAGCGAGGTAATTCTTCAAAGTAGAAGCAGAGGCAAGAAGCTCGTTACGCGGCGGTGCATCCAACCCCAATACTCCAGGATGCAATCCAGTGATATGACTCCTGCTCGAACCAGGAGCTGCCTGATGAGTGATATAGCCACAGTGGACGCTCTCATGCTCCTCCGTCAAGCGCCACGACATCTCCCGTGTCACAGCCTGACGCCTGAGCTCAGTCAACGAACGATGCCGAGGAATCTTCGGCAAATATATGAAACCACCGCCAGTTTTATGAAGCCACTGCTCGGTGTCAATAAACACTGCGTCCGGGTCTTTGGCAGAGTCGCCAAATAAAAAGTCGGTCTTCCTGAGAGGCTGAATAGAACTGGCATCCTTCACGAAAGGCGCATCTGTAATCAACTGTCGAAGAGCTCGATGTTCACCTTCCTTCACCACTTGGGCAACCTCTGTCGATGTACCCGAAGCAAACTGAGGAGTAACTGGAATAGGGGAAAAATCGTCGGAAGTCGAATAATACTCGCCACGACGCCCGTACACTGCGTGAGATGAGAACGCTCCAGAAGGATATTCCACTGGAAACAAACAGTTAAACATTTATTAGTCTTAATTATAAAAGGAAGTTGAACTCATCCCACGAATGGATAAGATAGAGTCACTACCTTATAAAGGGTGAGACGATTTGGCCACATTATGTACTTATAAGGTAGGATATAAAAAAAAACATATCCCTGCCTTGTAAGGCACAATGCAGCGACAAAACGCCCCCTTTATTTATTATGACTTATAAGGTTGAACTCTTCCCAATTGCCTCACCAAGGAGAACAACGTGGGGTAAAAAGGACTAATTTGCAAATTTCCAAAAAAAAGGACTAATTTGTAAATGTGCCAAAAATAGCTCACCAGCATAAGAGGAAGGCGCGCCATCAGCCGACGTGGTAGAGGATTGACCACTCGCAATACGAGACATGGTGACCTGCAAAATAAATTAAGGGATCAGAAAAAAAATTTCCCTTTTTATTCTACCCCCCTGAAAGATGAGCTCGAGGCGCCAAATCCTAATCCTAACCCTCACATGCGACCCGGCAAGTTCAGAAATTTAATTAAGCATGAAATATGCTAAAATTGTGGAAGATTTACCAGAGGGAAAGCTCGAAGATCCGACAAAAATCAAATCTTAAAAGAGGCTCGAACCACGTGCTCGAGGGGCCTGAGAGGAATTTTTATATGGAGATTTTTGAGGGATTTCTCAGTCAAAGATCAAAAGGAAGTATAGATCTAAGACAATTGTGAAGATTTGAGGGAGAAAGGATGCTCGAGGGAAGAGAAAAGCAAAAAAGAGGTCAAGGGGGGGCCGGCCCTAGAAGGAGGAAAAGAAAAGAGAAAAGAACCCCTTTTATAATGTGAACCAGCCCTGAACCAGACCAAACCAGACTGAACCAGACCAAACCAGTCCAAATCAGTCCAAAAGAGGTCAAACCAGGCTGAACCAGGCCAAACCAGACTGAACCAGACCAGACCAGGATGAACCAGTCTGAACCAGTCTTGAACCAGTCCTGAACCAGCCTTGAACCAGGTTGAGCCAGTCTTGAACCAGGTTGAACCAGTTTGAACCAGATTTGAACCAGATTTGAACCAGAATTCAAATTGGAGCTGAATCGAGCATCGAAACAACTTCAAATCGACCGAGGGTTCAGTTCTTGGTTTATTCTTGCCTCTCCCACATATTCGGAAGGATCAGAAGATTTTTTGAGCCGAATTACTGCCTTTTTTGGCTCATTATCAAGCCGGTTCAGCTTATCACCAGACCGGTTCAGCTCATTCGGGCACAGAAATTACTCCAATAAGGTATATAAGTATAAACTATTCCCTATTTTTGGTTGAGAAGTTCCTGGAGAATATTTTTCTAAATATTCTTAAGGATAACTCAACAACACTATGCCGGACAACGCGTCGCAAATAAAGACTCAACGCCAACATTCGAGGGTCAGTTCTATGTTGAACCAACAAACATGAGCTAAAGATCATAAAATCAGGAATCGACTTCAAATTCGAAATTCCGACAACGGTCAGACAATAAATGTTGCACCGAAAACCTTACAGACATTCGACAAAGCACCGAATAGCCTAAAGGATTGAAGGAATCAAGAATAGAAGCCACTCCAAATATCCCGAAGGATGGGACAATCATATCCAAAGTATTCCAGACTCTTCTATAAAAGAACGAGGCTGAAATACTTTGGAGGAGGTATCTGTAGGCGTATAAAATTGCTTATAGATCCCTTAGCACAGCTCAGCACAAACCGACGAACCAACGAGGCGACGAGGTTAACGAATCGCACGCAAACAACGGAATAAATCCACTCGCGTGCGGAATCAAGCTAACGGGTTGAAGAGTCAACGAGTCATCCATCAAAGGCCGAGCCACCCATAGGTGGCTCGGCCAAGAGCCGAGCACCTATAGGTGGCCGGCCCAGATCTGTGCGCGGGCACAGTTCAGAGAGCCTATAAATAGGAGGCCTAGGCTCATTTGTCAAAGGGGGGAACTTTTGGAGGCAAAGCCCTGCTGGATTCAAGACTCAGATCTAAAAAAGATCTAAGCTTAGGGACTTCGAGGACTTGCTCTTCCAGATCTGGTGCTCGGCGATCGTCAACGTCAAATAAGGTAAGAGTTCGAGAGGACCGGATCTCAGATCTACGCAGGCGTACTCCGGATCAAAGCTTGGTCTTTGATCTCGAGATTTGGGTGATTATTTCCTTGGTGAACTAATCCCCCCGGCTATTATTTCCTTAGTGAAATAATACCCGTCGTACTGCGTAGATCCGACCAGATCTAGATCGCGCGGTGGTCCACGGATTAACCCCGGCGCAGGCGAAGAACCCACGCAAGCGAGCGACCGCAAAACAGGAGCTCGTGATTTGTTCGACAAAAAAGAGAAGAGTTGTAATTTTCATTTCTTTTTATTTGATTTCGTTGTAACCGGATCTAAAAAAAAGACCGGATCTTTGTAACCGATAAACGATTACCTGAGTGCAATGGAATCAATGAAGAAAACGATTTTTCCCGCGAACATAGGGGTCCCGCTTTTTCCAGTGAATTTTATTCTTATTATCCTTTGGAAGAAGAGGGTGGGGACGAGTCATTGATTGGGGATGTGGAGTCTTCTCCTACCATGGACCCTATCATTTCACCATTTTCAGGTCAGACTTTAGATGCTACTCTTCCGACTACGGAGACGTCATTTGAAGTGTCTCCTGCTAAAGAGACTAGGCCTCCTGCAGATGAAAGTCAATCTCCTGCTGCTTCTGTGTTACTACCACAGATGGGGGCTGCTATTCCTAGCCCAACGACCGGCATTATGACTAAAGCGGATGCCACAGTAAGTTCTCCTGGATTATCGACTACGGATAATGAGGAACCGTTAGACTATGGGACCTCTTCCCGTAGCGATGATGTTGATGAGGAGGAAGGTGATGGTGATGAAGAGGAAGGTGATGGTGATGAAGATTCCACCGGCTGGGCTGATCCGCCACCACTTTCTTCTGACAAGGCGTCTGCTTATGTTCCTTCTTCCCCTCTTGGTAAAGATTACACCTGCTGGTTTCTCTAGACTTTTCTTTCTTTTGTACTAACTGCTCTTTTGTGTAGGTTCTCCAACTCATGAGGCCACTGATAAGACTTTGTCTCCCAAACAGCAAGCAGCAGCTGTCTCTCTCCCCGAGCCAACGTCGATAACGACTACTTCTTTACCAAAAGAGTCCCCCTGCTAACGATTTCTCTTAAGTCTGCGGGAACGGAGAGTGCGCTGAGTTCAGCCCATGCAGGGACACTCATGACTCTTCCTTCCAGTCCTTTACAACTGGATATTTCTATGGCTTTCCCAGCTTCTTCACGATCGTTGCCAACAGTTCTTGCGTCGGTGTCCACCATTTTAGGCTCTCCGATTACATCTCCTGTAAAGTCTTTAAGTCCAGTGGTCATCCCCTCCATGCTTAAGATTCTTATGCGACCTCTGGAGGATATGATGAAGGTGGCTATTGAGGACGTTGGTGCCGGACGAGCTACATTTGACTCTTTTAAACCAATACTCATGCCTTTCTTGAGCGGCATTCGATATGTTGATGACGATCGCTAGTTTCAGCATTATTCAGAGAGTATCTCTCAATTGGAGAAGGATCTGAGGGCTTTGGAGGAGTTACACAGTGCTGATCTTGCTGCCCAAATCACGTTAACCTTCGATGATCTCAGGGCCGAAGCGACCCGCCGACATGAAGTTCTTCAAGAGAGCATCACTGAAAAGGAGTTCGAGATCGCATCCTTACAGGGGCAATGTTTTCAAAAGCAACAGGCCGTAGTTGCTTCTAACACTACCATACAAACATCTCGTGCAGAAATTGATCGACTCAAGGTGGAGTTGGCTCGACACGAGGCTGAGCTCGCGCGAGAAGAAGTGATCTTGAAAAGGCTCACACTAGAAAGCGTGAAGACCTACGCCACCTATCGTTCGTCAGTCTAGGATCTTGAACTTATCCAAAAGGAAGCTATCGCAACGACACCGGATGAGAACGAACTTAAGAAGAGAGCTGAGGTACTGGTATAAGCCGCTCATGAGGAGAAGCTATCTGTTATTAAGTCTCGGCTCGCGTCTTTTAATTTTACTAGCCCAGGGGCTTAATTGTGTTTTGTCCTTTTTGTTTGACAAGAACAACGTTTTTGTATCACTTCTTAATATTTCTGAGTAAAATAAAAAAGGGTGATTTTGGCTTTTCCCTATTTATTGCATGTGTCGTGTTCTGACTTGCAACAATGAAATTATATGAAGAATGCCAAATTTATAGAGTGTCGTGTTCTGACTTGCAACAATGAAATTATATGAAGAATGCCAAATTTATAGAATTTCCTTTATTATCATTTAAGATAATTCTAAAAAAACAAATTTATAGAATTTCCTTTATTATCATTTAAGATAATTCTAAAAAAAACTTTAACTTGTCGGGGATACATATTCGTCACTCCCTTAGGATATGACTCGTTCAATAGAATTCTTCCTGTGTTATATATTTTTTGTTATAAACACTGAAAGAAATCTGCAAGTGCCAACTTAAAATTCTCTTTATTATTATTCGCAATAATTTCAGAAAATCTTAATCTGTTGGGGATGGGTATATGAACACTTGTTATTCTTACATCTAAGAATCAACTGGTTCAAACGAGTTGGAACTGTTAGAGGTATATTATTAATGTAACAAGAAGAAATATTACGATCAGGGTAATTTTGAGGGCTTATCGCTCTATTGAAGAGAGTGGATAAGTTGATTTTTGTCAGAGGTGTGGTATTAACGTGACAGGAAGAAATATTACGATTGAAGGAATTTTGAGGACTTATCACTCTATTGAGGAGAGTCAATATGTAGATTTCGTCAGAGGTGTGATATTAACGTGACAGGAAGAAATATTATGATCGGGGTAATTTTGAGGACTTATCGCTCTGTTGAGGAGAGTCGATAAGTGAATTTTGTCAGAGGTGTGATATTAACGTGACAAGAAGAAATATTTTAGCGTCGCGCTGGGGAGGACTTGCTAACTGATTTATCATCAAAGTGATGAGTTGTGATACTTGTGATTTGAACAAGATTTGGGGAATTTTATCACTCCATTGAAAGGAGTTGATAAACTGGTTATTTACTACTCTGCTACGGAGAGTTAATAAACTGACCATGATTTGAGTAATTTTGGAGACTTATCGTTCTATTGATGAGAATCGATAAGTGGATTCTGACAGAGGAATTATAGCCGTATTGGTATTGATGCCAGCTAAATTCAGACTCTGTGGGGATGATGATCGCTTGAGGTGTAATATTAACCTGACGAAATTGATGCCAGCTAAATTCAGACTCTGTGGGGATGATGATCGCTTGAGGTGTAATATTAACCTGACGAATACTTAAACTCTGCTGAGGAAATACAGAGATTTGACAACACTCTGTTAAAAGAATTCATGACTTTGGGGAATCAGAGATTTGACAACACTCTGTTAAAAGAATTCATGACTTTGGGGAATAAGTGTCATATTTGAAAACACAAGTGTTGATTCTTCTTTTTAAAAAGAATTCATGACTTTGGGGAATAAGTGTCATATTTGAAAACACAAGTGTTGATTCTTCTTTTTAGAAAAGTTGCAACGCAAAGGTAACCCTTGCGTTTAAGGTTCAAAACGCAGAGTTAAGAACTCTTGGAACGCAGGTTTAAGCCTTGCGTTTAGGAATTGGACGCAGAGATGAGTTCTGCATTTAAAGTCTAACCGACTTTATCTACTAACGCAAAAAATCACGTTTCAGAGATGGTTGGGATTCTTTCCTAGAATCCCACACCGATTTAACAGCTTGACGGCTGTTATAAATAGACCTGAATGGTCACATCAAGAGTCATTTGACTCTTTCTACTTTTGGCTTAATTCCAAGAATGAGAATTCTCGTTTGAGTTTCAATCAATTCTCCGACAAACTCCATCTTCTCCGATCGACTACACGCATGGCGCCTAGGAGGATGAGTTCGGTTTCTAAGAAAATCGCCAAGGCGGCTTTGGAGGCATCGCCGACCGAGAACACCGACAATTTTGCTGCTCTCACGAGAGCCTCGACATTGCTGTCGCTGTCGTATGGGCCTCGCTGCTATGGTAAGTGGTGGCCATGGTAACTTGTTTCGACAAGTTTTCTGAAAACCCTAGATGGGTTCTTATCAACGAGGAAGATGACTCGTTTCTTTATAATTGGAACGCACAGTTGGAACTTTGCGTTAATCATGAACTCCGACCGTGAGTTTGGACTCTGCGTTAAAAACGTAGATCTTGAATAACGCAGATTTTGAAGTCTGCGTTTAAGATCAACAACGCAGATTTTGAAGTCTGCGTTTAAGATAAAGAACGCAGATCTTAAAAGCTGCGTTTAAGATAAATAACGCAGGTCTTGAAGTCTACGTTTAAGATAAATAACGTAGATCTTGAGGTCTGCGTTTAAGATAAATAACGCAGGTCTTAAGGTCTGCGTTTAAGATAAATAACGCAGATCTTGAGGTCTGTGTTTAAGATAAATAACGCAAATCTTGAAGTCTGTGTTCATGATTAGAAACACGGATTTGGGAGCCTGGGTTCAGGATTAGAAACACAACTTTTAAAGTCTGCGTCTAGTCAAGTTCCTTCCATTGGTAGCTCCCTTTGGTTACTAACTTCTGTTTCTTATTTTGCAGTGCTTTTTCCCAATGTGCCGCTTCTGCCGGAGCAGCATTTTAACTACACTGATGATCCAGAAGTAGGGAGAGCTTTTGGTCTTCGTAGAGAGATTCCTTTATGCACTTTCCCTAGCTTGGAGCGGACACATTTAATTAGGTTTGGCGGGTGTTCCACCCTTAGGGCTCTGATTACTGATCTGGATTTAGAAACCCCTGCGGGTCTGGATCAATTTTTCAAACCATCGTTTTTGTTTAGAGACCATATATCTGCTGATGTCCAAGTTGGGTATGTAGAAGATTCCCGGATGCTGCGAAGAATCGATGATCGTTTATTCTTTCTTCCAAGCATGAAGAGAATGTACCCGCTTTCATACTTTCTGAGTGTCGGTGGTCGCAGAGGTTTGGCCTTCGATCTTGTCAAGGAGAATGTACCCGCTTTCATACTTTCTGAGTGTCGGTGGTCGCAGAGGTTTGGCCTTCGATCTTGTCAAGGAAAAGGAGAACATCTCATTTAGATCTGGTCGATCATCTCGGGTACACATTAGTGGGCAACTCAAGGGTCTGAGGCCTGGTAGATTTGAGAAAAAGGACCTCGCTCAGGAGGCACCTCTTCCGACGATCATCTTCATACGCCAGTTCATTATCGCTCGAGGCGAATTTCCTGCACAAGCCTTTCGTTCTCCTGGTTGGTTGTTCTCTGGAGAGGATGGCTGGTGGACCCGGATGGTAGATTTTGTTCTTGAGGAACTCAAGGAGCCTCTCGCTCAGTCTGGTCTTACAATACCAGTACAAACTACAAGGCGCGGAATCGTTCAGAATTATCCCTTTCTCTTTGCTATGCTAGAGCGGTATAATCCGGATAGCTGTATCTTTTTCATGCCCGTCGGGGAGTTGGGATTTGCTCTCCATGAGATGCATACAGTATCAGGACTATCCTTTGGGCAAATGCCCTATGAAGAATTTGTTCCAACAGCTGAAGAACTTTCCATCCTGAAGACTGCTCATCCAGAGATTTACAACACTTTTTGGGAGTTGATATGTCATTTCTACATCTATGCTCAGGTCGCTGGGATGCGTGGGGGTGGTCTCATGCATACTGCCTGGGCAGATTACTTATTTCAGAACCTGGGTCAGAAAGACTTGATGGTGACCCGTCTTGCTGTAAGCTCTGCTAAGAGCATTAACGCTCGCATCAAGGCCCCTAATGCTATTTATAGGAACAAGTGTTTAGAAGATGGATTTGAAGCTGATAGTGAATTTGAAAGTTTTCATCATCAAGCTGCAATTCCCGTCTTTGACACGGCTCTCCTTGCTGGTTTCTGTTGGCCTTCTTGTTTTGATGATGTTTAACAAACAATTTACTTCTAATGTTATTTGTCTAGTGTTTGTGTTTTCGTATTTATTCCAGGCAAACAACGTGTTGGAGGATGGATGGAATAGAGCTTCAACGATCATATCCAAAGGAGGTTGGCAGAATGTCGGTGAAGCTTATGCAATTCAAGTTCAAGATCCAAGTTCAAACTTCATCCGCAAGATCACCAAGTCGAGCTTATTGAAGATCAAGATCTAGCTTGGGTAACTTTGTATAGGTTTTATATTATGTGTGTTAAATATGTTAAGCTCAATATCTATACACACATTTATTGGTTTTTTCGTATATATATATATAGTTATATATATATATACATAAGTTTTGTTTTCTATGTATATATATAGTTATATATATACATGCATGGTTTTGGGTTTTTATGTTTATAATATGAAATCACATATTTCATATTTACTATTGTGTTTTTGAAAACATTGCATAGAACATGCAATTTAGTGAAAATTCTATATTCTTAGTTTTTGGACTTAACAATAATCATATGCATATTTTATTAAGTCTATATAATCATTGTGCAAAGATTCAAAACATGGTTTAGCCTAAATGTCAAAATTCACATGTTTACTTTTTTGTGTTTTGGACTATTTTTGCAAAATGATGATTTTTCACAAATGGGAAATGCAATTTGGAAAATTCTTTTTGTAACATGTTCATTTACATGTTTATATACATTTCCTAAAGTTTTATTATTTTTGGACTTCATTTGTTATTTTTAACAATTTTCCAAAGTCTCAAAAATCAGCTTTAAAACTAGTTTTTTCTGTAGTATCAGATTTCGGTCGACCGCACCGGTCGACCGCTCATATGTTCAGTCGACAGTGGGTTTCTGTAGTATCAGATTTCGGTCGACCGCACCGGTCGACCGCTCATATGTTCAGTCGACAGTGGGCAGTAGAGAGTTTGTCGGTCGATCGGTGTGGTCGACCGAGAGCTTGAAATTTTCATCGGTCGACCGCACCGATCGACCGAATAAGTCTCTGTCTGTTTTCTGAGTTTGGGATCTGAATCGCGGTCGACCGCGAATATTTTCGGTCGACCGCGACCGCGAATATTTTCGGTCGACCGCCGCAGTGTCAGATCAATCTCAATGGCTATTTTTAGAGCCGTTGCAGAGTGGTTTTTTTGGTCTTTTTCTTGGCTTTCTCTTGGCTTTGGGGTTTCTATAAATACACCCCTTACCTCAGTTCTAACTAAGCAATCCAAGAAAATGTTTTTCAAATAGTTTAACAAGGGTTTAAACTTGTTTAGTGTTTGATAAGTTTGTTTTAAGAAGTTGTTAAGCATTTGAGTGTTTCGGTTTTGTGAATCAATTCCACAAGAGCTTGAGGAGATTATCTATTGAAGTTTGAGCTACCAACTATCCTCCCTCCATCTCTTGTTATCAATTGAGAAGTTTTCTAAACTCAAACTCTAGCTTTACATTTATATACTTGTTTGATTATCATTGTTCTTAAGCTAGATTTTATAGAACTAGAAAACCGAGTGTGAGGAGTGAACGTTGTTCGGTGAGCGTTGAAAACCGACACTGTGAGGTGTAAACGTTATTCGGGTGAGCGTAGAAAACCCGGTTGTGATAGTGGATTTCTCCCCGGGAGTGGGGAGCGGAGACGTAGGATGGAAGGTCCGAACTCCGTGATCATATAGTGTGTTTGAGTGTGCTTTGACGTTCGTTTATATTTATGTTCATATCTTATATCGCCATTGTCCATAGCTCATTATTTATATGATCCACTATTTAGTTCATATTGTTTACCCCTTGTGTTAGTTTTATATCCTTGCATATACATTTGCATATACATATATCATATTGATAGGATATATCATCTTGTGTTAGTTTATATATCCTTGCATATATATATTCATCATATAGGATATATCTCATTGTTCATATTGCTTATCCTAGCTTATATAGTTGTTATATTTTATACTTGCTAGGATAACTTGTTAATTAGTTTTTATTGGCATATAATCGGATTATATTAGCATAAGACCCTAATCACCCCCCCTTCAGGGTCTAACAGTTTCCTGATGCTATGGTTGAAGCGGTGCGTCGTGCCGTCGAAACCGGCTGAATCAATCTTGGTTGAGGTAGTCTACCCAGCCGTTCTCCTAGCTCATGGAAGACCTCTAAGTCTTCTCTCTGCAATGACAGGTTGTCTGCAGAAAGGCTTACGGGATTTGATTTATGAACTCCTCGACGTCAAGGAGATGAATGTTGCTGGGAAGAAAGTTTGGAAGACTCCCCAACCCCGTGCACCAATGCCCTATACTTATTTAGTGGCTTGATTTGTGCTGCATTGTCCCTCTTTGATGATGGGGATCATACATGATAATGACACCTCTGTTCCTTTCGTATAGAGGCTTGAGTCAGCTACATGGACGACCGTGTACATAGTCCGGGCTAGACAACTCTTGTCTTTGGAAGACAATTATGATCTTTTTTGTTGCCACCTTTGTTTCGATGGGGCTGAAGAATAAGGCCCGAAGTTTGGCGACGTAGTCTTCGAAGGGTCCTCGCTTTTAAACACAGGGACCTTCCAATGGCTTCTCACTATCAGAGTGGGCTACCTGGTTTTTCGACTAGGTGAGAGATGTATAATTGAGTCATACGTTCCCTCGCGTTTTGCTCGACAGTTCGGGTATGACCAGCTTTATGTTGGTAACCCTAATCCGCGATTAGCTCACATCGGGAATCTATACGAAGGTGCCTGTGCTTGGTATTTCTTTTCCGCCCGAGGGACTCAGGCGCAGTTTACTCTGCCTAGTTTGCCGCCTAGTTGTTCCACCGTAGCGGACTTCCGCGATTGGTTTGACAAAGCTTCTCAAATCCCCAAATATGATATATATACTTCATGCATAAATGAAATCCGGGAACTTTATAAATCGAGAAGTGGTTCTGCTAGGACTCGATTACCAGGGATAGAGGACTATCTATCCTGCGAGAGGCAGTCGGAATCGAGGAGATCCCGAAGGAGTTACTCGCTGCTGAGCCTTCTAAAGAAGAGGATACTAAAGAAGTTCTCAAGGGAGCACCCCCTCCTGAGCCTTGCTCCTTAAGATCATCAGGGAAGAGGCCCCTTACTACTGAGGAGGTAGGTGAATATGACAGAAGCATTCGCAAACGAAAACCCATCGCAGCTAAGAATTCCAATAAGGTAGGTGAATATGACAGAAGCATTCGCAAACGAAAACCCATCGCAGCTAAGAATTCCAATAAAGCCAAATTGATGGGGGATGCCATAAAGTCGGCGCAAACGAAAACCCATCGCAGCTAAGAATTCCAATAAAGCCAAATTGATGGGGGATGCCATAAAGTCGGCGCATGCTGCATCTCCTGAGAACAAAGGGGATACTATACTTCAAGTTGCTCCTCCCGGTCCTGAGATGATAACAGGTGGGCGGGGGTCGACCACCCTAGGCTCGGTGTCAAATATGCCTGAAAAGTTATCATCTGAAGCTGTCCGTCGCCCCACTCGCACTGATTATGCGAATTGCTTTATTTATCCGACTGCTCCACCCCCAAGCTCGAAAACTTTGAGGAAGCTTATCGAACAATTAGAGCATTAGATGTAAATGACTATCGACGTCGTTAGTCTCGGGGACGTGAGTTTTAAGGTTTTTGAACCCCATCTGCTGGAGTGTCTCGCCAAGATCGGGAACCAGGGGAATGCATCGTGGACCGATAATTATCGTGAGAGCATTGTTATTCTGGAATATGAATTGGAATTCCTTTCAATGCTACAACGCGACGACATAGGACCAGAAGTGGATCGGGCTCTTTCTCAGGCTAAAGCTTTGAGAGCACAACACCAAGAGGCTCTTCAGAAGAGTCTGTCTGAGACAGAATCTCGTATTGCCAGCCTGCGTGGGGAGCATCTCCAGATACAAGTGGACATGGGTAGCCTGGCTATGGGTATCCGAGATACTGCGGTAGAACTTACCCGTACGGGTGTTGAGCTATCTTAGAGAAATGCCCAATTAGCTGACGATATGGAAGTTATAAGAGAGCTAGCTGCTCACTGTGATGGGCTTTTCAAAAGCTATTGCGATGAAATTATTACTACTGACAAGATTAGGTGAGAGCTTACAGAAGCAGCACCAAATGAAGAGGAGCTCAAGAGCAAGGTAACAGAAGAAGTCAAAAAGGCTTGTGAGGAGAAAATATTGGCTTTGAAATCTAAGCTCAAGTCCTTTAGGTTGATGGGCCCCGACGCTTAGGATTTGAATTATTTTTTAGCTAGGGAATAATTTTGTATCGTTTTCATTTCAATTGTCTTCACTTTGTATTCATATTATCAATATTGAATGAAAATGATATCATTTTGCTTTTCATCATCTCTTTTGTTGAAATCTAGTTTAGTACAATAAAAAGTAATGCAAATGCCATAAGCGTAGTGTTAACTTTGGCATGAAAATGAAATTCTCTTTATTATTACTTAGATAACTCCAGAAAATTTTAATCGTCAGAGGTGTAATGTTAACATGACGACATACAAGACATGAAAATTAAAAATTATTACCAAAATACCCTATGAATTGGCAACCCCCAGCCTGATTTGGCTGGGGTTTAGGGGGCTGTATGATTTATAGAAAATATCTTTTAAGAAATTTTCTGTTAATTAGCATCATGATCCTGTCTCCTTTTTGGTTGATAAGGCGATAAGCTCCATTCGAATACACTGATTCTATTACGAAGGGCCCTTCCCATTTGGGATTGAATTTCCCTTTAGTTTTATGTGTCATCACCATGGGTCAACTGTTGGCCAAAACTAAATCGCCTTTCTTGAAAATCTGTTCTTTAACCTTTTTGTTGTAGGCCTTAGAAATCCGGGCTTGATATAGTTCAATTTGCTGCTGAGCTTGAAGTCGTTTGCCAACTAAGGCTTCGAGTTCCTGAAGGCGCCATTGATGTTTCTCTTCTTCTGTTAGTCTAGTTGTAATTGCGACTCTCAGGGAAGGGATTTGAATCTCAAGTGGCAGTACAGCTTCACAGCCGTACACTAAAGAGAACGGTGTAGCTCTCGTAGGGGTCCTCACCATTGTGCGGTAGACCCACAAACATTCGCCGAGTCTTTCGTCCCAATCACGTCGGCTTTTAGAAATGAACTTTTTGAGAAGTTTCACAATGGTTTTGTTAAAAGCTTCTGCAAGACCATTTGCTGGAGGATAATACGCCGTAGATGCGACACTTTGGATTCTAAACTTATCACAAAATCTCTGAAACCCAAAGCTAACAAATTGTGTCCCGTTGTCGTGAACTATTCGCCTTGGGACTCCAAAACGGTAGATGACGTGATGTTTGATGAACTTGATTACATTTGAAGTCTTGACTTCTTTCAACGGGATTGCCTCCGCCCATTTGGAGAAATAATCGGTCACGGCCAGAATGAACTGGTGTCCTTTGGAAGTCGGAGGAGAAATTGGTCCCATGATATCCATACCCCACATTTCAAATGGCCAGGACGTTGATGTGGGGTGTAAGTTCCCCGGTGCTTGATGGATGAAGTCCCCATGAATTTGGCATGCGTGACAACGTTTAGCGTAGTCAATTGCGTCTGAGAACATCTTTGGCCAATAATAGCCAATTCGTCGGAGGCGATCTCCTAATTTAACTCCGGGCTGATGAGCTCCGCACATTCCGTCGTGAGCTTCCTTGAGGGCCTCTTTTGCTTCCTTTCGAGAGAGGCATCGAAGCAAAACTCCATCATGTGATTTACGATACAGAATTTGAGAAACTACATTGTAGTAGAATCGGAGGGCATTTCGTTTGATAGCGGCCGCTTCCTTAGGATCATCAGGCAAAATTCCGTACAGGACATAGTCGATATACGGGAATCTCCAATCCGTAGATTCCAGCTCCATCGAGATTGTATAGACTTCTCCTATCAATGTCTTGTCTGAACTTTCCTCTATAGGGATCTTAGAACAGTATAGCTTGTGTCCCGTGACTGGAATCATTGTTTCAGCCCCCGGAGGCAATGCTAATGAGGTTGCTAATAAGGCTAAAGCATCTGCATAAGCGTTCTGAGCTCGTGGAATATATTCGATAAAGAACCTTCGAACTTCTGGGCTTTCTTTAGCACTGCGAAGTAATACGGGATCAGGTCTTCATGACGCACTTCGTATTCCCCTCGGACTTGATTCACGATTAGCTGAGAATCACCGTAAGCTTCAAGATGTCGAATATTAAGTTCCTCAGTGAATTGCATTCCTAGTAGCAGAGCATTATACTAGTCTACGTTGTTAGTGCAGGGTTCGATCAGGGAAAATCCTCTTAGGATCGCGTGACCATTCAGAGAAACGAACACCACTCCTACTCCCGCGGTAATCGCTCCATGAGGATTTGCTCTGGATGCACCATCGAAGAATAATTTCCACACTTGCGTAGCTTCTCGAGTGACGCAAGCTTCAGCGACTTCATCGGGCAATTCTTCATACAGCTTAAACGTCCCTGGCACTGGGTGATCGGCTAAGAAGTCTGCCAACGCTTGACCCTTGACTGCTTTTTGGGGCATGAATTGCATGTCATATTGTGACAAGAGAATGTCTTATTTTGCGAGCCGACAATTTAGAGATGATGGCTTCGTCATCAGAACTCTCAAGGGATTCACCTTAGAGATGACGTGAATTGTTTGTCCAACTAGGTAATGTCGTATCTTTTGAACTGTGAATACCAAAGCGAGACACTCTTTTTCGATCGGGTTATACCGATGCTCGGCTTCCATCATGGTCCTGCTTAAGTAGTAGACGGCTTGCTCTTGCCCTTGATCGTTATTCTGGGCCAACAAGCTCCAAGAGAATGTTCCATGGCCCTCACATACAACAGGAATGGTTTTCCTGATATTGGGGCCACGAGAACTGGCGGTTGAGTGAGATATCTCTTAATCTCCTTAAATGCTTTTTGGCATTCTTCGTCCCAAACAAAAGACACTCCTTTCTTCATGAGTTTAGAGAAAGGTTGGCAGCGCCCCGGCCAGTCTGCCTTGCAAACCTCTAAGTTCTTTAAGATTCTTCAGAGGCGGCATATCTTGGATAGCACGCACTTTCTCCGGATCAAGAGAGATTCCCTTGGATGTGATGATAAATCCTAGGAATTTTCCGCTTGATACCCCCAGGAATGATTTTGTTGGGTTCATCTTTAGTTGATGTGCTCGCATGATATCGAACATTGTCTTCAAGTCTGTAAGATGATCACTCTTATGTTGGCTTTTTACTGCTATATCATCAACGTAGCATTCGATCTTCTTATGTAAGTGTTCATGGAAGATGGCATTCATTGCACGTTAATAAGTTGCACCTGCGTTTTTTAGGCCGAAGGGCATCACTGTGTAGCAATACACCCCCAGTGGTGTTCTAAAAGTAGTGTGTTTTTCGTCTTCCGGGTTCATCTTGATCTGATTGTACCTGGAGAATCCGTCCATGAAAGACATCCTTTCATATCCGCAGGTGTTATCGATTATGACGTCAGTGATAGGAAGAGGAAACTTATTTTTTGGACAAGCTGCGTTAAGGTCACGAAAATTGATACATATTCGGACCTTACCGTTCTTTTTGGGGACTGGGACAATGTTGGCTACCCAGTCCGGGTGTTGCTCTTCTCTAACAAAACCTGAGTCTATAAGCTTTTTAACTTCAGGCTCAATTGCTTCCTTGATCTCTGGACGAAACCGTCGTTATTGTTGTTTAACAGATCTTGCATCCGGATCAATGTTGAGACGATGCGTGGCCACTTTCGGGTCAAGACCAGGCATATCTTCATAATTACAAGCGAAGATAGCTATATATTCTCGGATGAGAGATATAAGGTCCTCTTTCTCAGACGTTGATAAGTTTTCAGCTATAAAGATAGGTTTAGGGTCAGATTCATCTCTTATATTGATCTGGATCACTTTATCTTCAGTGGGTGGTTCGCGTTGCTCGAAGCGCATATCCCATAAGATGTTGAGGCGTTTGCTCCAAGGATCATTGGTCGATTCGATTAACTCTTCATCACCCCCTGCGTCTTTATCTGGATGACTAGTTGAAATCATGTTCACAGTCAAACTTTTAAAGAAAGGTCCGACACTGAAGTCAGATTCCCAGGAAGATGTTCCAGATGAGTGATCTTAACACAGATAATTACTAATTTTATTTTCTGAGGCATAGGGAGTTGTGACGTAACCTAAGCCTCTTCCGGTTTTTTGATAATAATCCGGAGGTTTTTCTTCAGGGGTTAGAGACATTCGGATCAGGGTTCGCCTACCTTTCCCGAAATTTAAACCCTGTTTTTCATCAAAGTTATATCCCATTCGTTTCATTAAATGTATAGAATTGGGTTCGTGGTAATGCAATTGGGAGACTCCGTCATCTTCCCCCGAACTTCCTCGTTTGAGTTGTTCGGGTCTGACTTTACCAAAACAGATCGGCTTCTGCCCTTTCCTTTTGGATGGGACTTTGAAGATAGCCTTCTGTGCATCTTCTACTTCTTCATTTGAAGTGAAGGATAACTTAATTGGCAATGTGAGAGATGCTTCTGTACACAGTGTATGCCACGGGTTGGTACCTGCATTAAGATCATTCCCTATTTGTTTATTTTTAAAGGACACATCAGAGAAGTACGCCAAAATAAAATCTTCATTAATGCATCATTCACCCTTGCTCGGTACATTATTATTACTCTCATCCTGACCCATTACATCTAGATTCAGTTCCCATGGACTATCTTCTTCAGGATCCGGTTCAATGTCAGCTTCGTTTCCGCTGTCCACATCCTCTTTCTCTAGAGATTCCAGGTAGAAAACGGAGTCGGTGTGAAAGTTTTTCACCCCTCGAAAAGGGTATTTTTCCGTAATCAGGGTTCAAACTTTTCCTTCATCATTAGCATGCTTCATAACCTGATGTAGGGTAGATGGGACAATGCGGTTTGCATGTATCCATGGTCGTCCTAGCAACAGATTGTAGGACGTGTCCGCATCTATAATGTAACAAGTCACTTTGGACTTGAGATCTCCAATTTAACACCTGAGTTTGATTTTCCCTAGGGGCCGAGTGCTGTTAGCGTTGAAACCAAATATAGTGGTCTGGGTGGTGTTCAGCCGATGCATAGGAATCCCTAAGACCTGCATGACCCTATAAGGCATGATGCTGAGCATTGAGCCTGGGTCTACTTGGACACGACTGATTTCGGAGGATCCGATATACCCCGTATAGTACAGTGGTCTGTCATGCTTGTGTTTGACCTGCATGTCTTCCTGCGTGAACGATATGCAAGGTAAACTTCTCGCCGCTTGCAGACATTGCAGACAAGGTTGATCTTCAAAGGCTTCAGGGATTTGAGCGACTTGTGTAATAAAGCTTTCCGTATTCTTTAAGGCTTCGATCAGAGCTTCCTTGGTAGTTTTGGATAACCTCAGGAGCTTATATAGAGTAATCCTGGCCGGTATATTGGCCAGTTGTGCCATGACATTGAATTGGAAAGGAGCGCTCGACTCCCCAAGTTCCTGGTGAAGATTTTTGTTGAACCGGAGCTCCTTTTGTTTCCCTTTATCGACCGGCTTCTTTGGTACAGAACCCCCAGCGTCTTTGGGCTGTTCTTTAGCTTCTTGAGCATTCTGGTTGTAGTCTCTCAAGTAAGCCTTTCCAGACCGAGTGCCAGGGTTGTCTCCTGGGTATGCTGCCAGGGTAATCCTCTCTTCTTCTGAGTCAGTAAGAGGTTTGAGATGATCATCATTCTCATTAACAGAGGGGCTAATCATGTTGGATGACTTATCCTTTCCTCCATTCTTTTTGGATGTGGTTTTCGTCCTCTGCCAATCTTCTACCAGGTCGGGATGTACCCACATGATCTTCCCTTTTAGGATAGTGAGGGGTACCAACCCGCTGTCCTTCTGACTATACAAGTCAGTGTTTCTCAGGTGCATTTCTCCTTTATGAATGGGGACAACACCATCTATGACCGCTACCGGAGGGAAGTCACCGAATTGGACTGCTATTATATTGGTGGATACAGTCTTTTGCTCTGGCTTCAAGGTGAGCACATTAGCATTCACCAAATTTTGGAGGATGTCTTTAAAGACGTAGCACCTTCTGGTAGGATGTCCTAAGAACCTGTGATAGCGGCAATAATTAGGATCATCCACCTTCCTTGCTTCATCCGGCTTCTTGATTTCGGGAAGCTGTAGCTTGTTATTCTTCCGCAGTAACTGGAACAAGGTATCTACATGCTCTTCTTTAAATGAATACTACTTGGGCGCTCTTTGTTGATTCGGTTTCTTACCTTGGTTAGTAGGTGGTGATGCTCGCGTGTTGGCGTCGGCTGCCAAAGTCTCCTTTTCTTTAGACCGCTGGGCATTATGCTGATTGCGTTGCTGTTGCGGTTTGGGTTGTGTGGCTTCTTGAACTTTAACTCGAGCGACAATCTCTTCGGCTTGTTCTCCTTGCGATACCAGTTGCCTCCAGGAGCGACATTCTGCTACTCCCATCTGAGCAAGGAGCTGTGTCTGCAAGTTGTGCCTACAAATTTTAACCAAAGTTGATTGGGTCATACCTGAAGGGCATCGCAACGCCATGCTATAGAATCTCTCCACATAGGTCTTGATAGATTCTCCCTTCCTCTGCTTAGTGGCGAGAAGAGTCGAAACCGAAACTTCTGTATCGTCCTCAAAGAACCTGGCTAAGAAAAGCCTTTCCAAATCTACCCATTTCTGAATAGATCCGACAGGCAATTTTATGAACCACTCGAAAGCAACCCCTTTAAGAGTACTGATGAACAGCCGAGTTAGGATGGCGTCGTTTGCTACCACATCTCCAGTTTGAGACTTAAAGTAGTAGATGTGCTGATTTGGTGATCCTGTGCCATCGAACGGTTGCAAGGTAGGGGCCTTGAACTTCGGTGGGTAGGGAGCTATATCCCACTCAGCAGGATAAGGCCGTACCACCCCTTCTTCACGGAGTTCGCTTCTATTGGCGATTGTGTTAAGGCGAGCTTCTAGTTCATCCACCTTAGAGGACTGAGGATGTAGCTCTTTTTCCATCTCCTTCTCATTTTCAGAAGAGTATTCCAGGTTGTGAGTCTCACGATCCGAATGTTCGTGTGCTTTCTGCTTTCCCTTTGACGTTGTCCTCCGAGAAGATTTAGGTTTTTGGCCTTTTTCGGCAAGGAGCTGGGCCAATATATCTTTCATTTGGAGAAGTGTCTCCTGTTATGCCTGGAGCATGACGTAATGTTCGTCAACTCTCTTAGCTAAGTCTTCAGGGTTTCCCGTCATGTAAGCAGAAACCTCTTCTGCTCCAACAGAGCTTGAAGATTGAGATTCGGCAATTGCCGAATGTTCATCACCCGAAGTAATCCCCTTGGCCAACTTTTGATAGTCAACCAAATGGATAGCTCCTGTCCGAGTCTGAGTATGCCGGTATACTCCTTCGAATTCGTCACAAATTTCCCGAACAGTCGAAGAATGACTTCTTTGTGACTCATTAGAATTGGGATGCGAGGCTTTTCCTCTACCAATCATGTTGATAGTGACCTCATGATATTCGATCTCAGAGGCCTTCTTTTTGTGGCGACATTGTTGTTTGGCAGGTCTAACGACATTCGTCAATCTGTTGAATACGGATTGCCGAGGTTTAGATGTACAGCAGTGGCATTCTGAAAGAACTGCAGAAATAAGTCGCTCACATTGGCATGAATGAGCCCCTTGTTGTGTTGGTCTTCCTCTTGACAGTAACTCACGTAAGTCAGAGACCTGGGAGAAATCTCGTGAGGGTGGAGATGGAACCCCCTGTTCCTGGGTGGGTTGGACATGAACTTTAAATCCATGACGATTCCCTTGAACCCGACGGACCATGTCGTGTTCTTGAGAAAAAACGCGAGGGTTGCGTTTAGGTTTATAAACACTAGGCCGAGGCCTGTGTTTAACTAAAGAAACAGACCGCTGTGGGTCTTGTTCTGACTGAACGCACACTTGTGGTATGCGTTTGGTTGATTGAACAGACCCCTGAGGGTCGTGTTTTGATTGAACGCATAGTTGTGGTGTGCGTTTGGTTGATTAAACAGACCCCTGAGGGTCATGTTTTGATTGAACGCACACTTGTGGTATGCGTTTGGTTGACTGAACCGACCCCTGAGGGTCGTATTCTAATTGAACGTACAGTTGTGTGCATTTGGTTGATTGAACAGACCCCTGAGGGTCGTGTTTTGATTGAACGCACACTTGTGGTGTACGTTTGGTTGACTGAACCGACCCCTGAGGGTCGTATTCTGATTGAACGCACAGTTGTGGTGTGCGTTTAGATGACTGAACATGCCTTTGAAGGTCACGTTTTGAGACGCACTCTTGAGGTGTGCATCTAGATTGAACAACGCACCACTGAGGGTCGCGTTTAAGTTGGATTACCCGAGGTTCATAATCGGGTTCATTGCCACAAAGTGTGCGTTCTGGAGCAGAAGCACACGGTTCGAGCAAAGGCTCAGAAACACAATCTTCGCGTTGGGCAGTAGCTCGGCTATTCCGCAAGTATGCTCGACGTATAGATCTTCTCCGTCGTCGAGCAACGTTTTTCTTAGCTTGTTTCAACGCCTTAGTCGCAACGTCATCGGCGTTGGTTGAATGTTCCTCCTCCACCATAGGTCTCTTACAACCTATTACACGCCGTGTTGATACGGGTGTAGAATCTTCAACTAGCAGAGCGAGTTTAAGGTCTTGACCAAAGGAGAGGGCTTTCTTCGGCATCTCAGCAGTAGTTACGACCTCCTTAGAGATCTTGTGGGTATCTCGCCTAGCTTTAGGGCTAAGCGACCCAGAGGAGAGGGCCTCCTCATATTTAGCTTGGTCAAACTCTACGACGAGAGTTTCGACGGTGGTTCCAATGAGGTGAACGTCGGATTGCGCCACCACTTCCTTATCAGAGAAGCTTGTCCCCAGTGGAGTCGCCATCTTTTGTTTGTGGAAAAATTTACAGTAAAAGAAATAAAGGAAAATTTGATTTGTATTCTCTCAAAATCGATTACAATTTGGATTCCGATTACAAAAGAGATGAGAATAAATTTGATTCTCCCCTTTGTTTAATTCTGGGTTCTTCTTGGTAGCGATGGAGTGCCTCCTTCAAATGCTCGCATCGAATTCGCTCTCCGTTGATGATCCGACCGTCCTATCTCACGAGAACAATTAACTTGTGTGACAAGTTTGTTTGAGAACTCTTAACGAGTTTAAGAACTCAGAACGAGTTGGAAACTCTGAAAAGAGTTGTTAAAAACCGAATAATCGATTAGTGTAATTAACTTGCGTTGCAAGTTTAATTAAGAACTCTTAACGAGTTTTAGAACTCAGAGCGAGTTGAAACTCTGTAACAGAGTTATTAGAACCGAAAATTCAGTTAATAGCCAAGTAGATCTGCCGTTGGTGAAGGGATTCTCTAAGATTTGATTAACCAACTGCCAATCAGTTCGTTGATCTTTAGGAAAATCGCCTTCTCCGTGCGGTTTAGCTGTCGAGACCGATCAACCCCTTACTCAGTTGAGTAATGCGGTTATTTATAGGGGGATAAGGGGTGTAACCAACCCCTAAATCCACTCCTATGTGGATGAGAATCCCTCAGAACGTGGGATAAACGGTTGTTAAGCCGTTCAACCTGTGTTTGAACAAGTCAAATGCCTAACTTGGCGTACTGGGCCTTAACTCTACGCCTAAGGCTTGAGATGCAGAGTTAAATCTCTGCTAGAGATTTGAAACACACAGGCCGCATGTGCACAGGCCGCTCGTGTGGTGAATCTCAACTCTGCGTCTTGAGTTTGAGACGCAGGGTTGAGTGTTTGCTAAAGAACGCACAGTCTGTGTGTTTTGTGTTTTAACTCTGCGTTGCAGAGTTGAATGTCTGCTGGAGAACGCACAGTTCGTATGCGTTTTGAGTTTGTGAAACGCAGAGGTGGACTCTGCGTTTAGGAGAAGTTGTTGGCTTGTAACCTCGTCCATTACGACATCGCAAAGGCTACTGCTCATTGATCTTTGCTTGTTATGGGGTGTGAAAGTCGTCAGATTGTAACTCTCACAGTTGGTTATGAAGGCTTACTGAATAGAGTTTTCATTAGCTGTCAGAAGTGTCGTTGATTTGTAACTCTTCTTGATCTATGTGAAAAGTCCTCTGTTTGTAGCTTTTGTTTGTTGAAGCTTGATGGGGATCAGCTATCTATTATGATTTTTATACAACCTACAAGTATAAAAAATTTAATGGATTCAAGCACATGAACGAATACTCTAGGTACAATGCTGATCATTGTTGTTTCTTCAAGAAGTTTGGCACTGGTTATATTATCTTGCTACTATACGTCGATGACATGCTAGTAGCCAGTTTAGATATGGGTGAGATCAAGAAGCTGAAGAAGCAGTTGTCGAGTGAGTTTGACATGAATGACTTAGGCACAACAAAGAAGATATTGGGGATGAAGATTAGCAGAGACAAGTTTTTGGGCACATTGCGGTTATCTCAGACCGATTACCTTAGACGGGTGCTTGAAATGTTTGGAATGAGTGGTGCCAAGGCCGTTAGCACACCTTTAGCTAGCCATTTCAGGTTGACTAAGGAGTAGTATCCAATGACTGATGAGGAGAAAAATTACATGATGAATGTTCCATATTCGTCAGCCATTGGAAGCCTTATGTACGACATGGTGTGCACGAGACCTGATATTGCCCATGCAGTGGGAGCTGTGAGAAGATTCATGTCAGATCCAAGAGAGCAGCACTGGGAAGCAGTAAAATAGATTCTAATGTATCTGTGAGGTACAATAAAAAATTATTTATGCTTCAAGAAAGGAAAGTTGGTTCTGCAGGGATTTGTTGATGCAGACTATGCTAGTGAGACAGATCAGAGAAGGAGCACTACGGGGTATGTGTTCACTTTGGGTACTACAGCCATCAGTTGGGTTTCCCAGTTGCAGAAGATCGTTGCTTTGTCCACTACAGAGGCAGAATACGTTGCTATAGCAGAGGCTAGCAAAGAGCTGATATGGTTGCAGGGTTTCTTAAGGGAGTTGGGACAGAAAAGTGAGAAGAGTGTCTTACACTGTGATAGCCAGAGCGTCATTCATTTGGCAAAGAACCCAGCTTTGCATGCCAAGACCAAAGATATACAGGTTCATTATCACTTCATAAGGTCCGCATTGGATGATGACATGTTGGAACTTGTGAAGATTCAAGGAAGCAAGAACCCAGCTGATATGCTTAAAGACTGTCACTATGGAGAAACTAAAATTGTGTTCAACTTCAATTGACCTCATTACTTGATGATATGGTAGGCCGTCGCCGCAGGGAAAAGTGATAAAGATTGAAAGTTAGTCTTCAAGTGGGCGATTGTTAGGATATGTGTAGCCTAACTATCAGACTTTCCCTATACCTCTAATTGAAGAGGAAACATAAGAATTGAAGGAACAGTAATGACGGCAATGAAGTTCAAACAAAATGACAAAGGAAACAACTTGGAAGCCTCACAGTCGACCGTGAGTGACGCGACGGTCGACCGCGAACGTGCACATGACCTAGAAAAGCCTCTGGACTTTTGGCGGTCGACCGCGACAACATGTACGGTCGACCGCGCCAAACCCTATAGTCGATTAAGTTTCTGTCATTCTGTCTGGTCGACTGCAACTGTCTCTGCGATCAACCGCGAGTTGAGTTTTGGGCCTAGGTTCGTTTTTTCTAAACTGTTTGAGATTCCTGTTTGTATTAACCCTTATGTTATTAAAAGGGTTATTAGGGCAACTTGTAAACTGACGAAAAATAGTGGAATTTTCTCTTGCGGCGGCCGTGGACGTAGCTTCTCACATTGAGAAGTGAACCACGTAAATCTTGTGTGTTTTCTTTTTGTGGTTGTTTTTTTCTCGCTCTTCTCTCTCATCTCTATTTCCAAATCGCATCAGGGGTTAGATAAAACCCTAACACTTCCACATAACCCTAATCATCAACTACAATGTGTGTGGCCAACTAAAATTTCTTTAATTTAACCTTGATATTAATGCCGATAAGAAAAAGAGGGCTAGGCATTTGGATCGAGAGAATTTAACTTACTAGAAGAGTGTCACAATTTATCTTCTTGTTTGTACTACTTAAGAGCTTCTCCAACCGTTTTCCAAAACTCCATTTTGGAGTCCGTCCCCACTCCAACCGTGCCCCAAATTATGCAGCCAACTGCATAAATCCAATTTTGGCTGCAAATATGCCGCCTAAAGTCTCATTTTGCACCCGGCTGCAATTGTTCCCAAATACCCACTTTACCCTTTTAAGTATTTATAAACAACTCCTTATTCTAATTGCGTCCCATTAATTATTTTTTGGGAAAATTGCTTAGGAGAACCAAATTAAGTTGGGTCATTCATCCCCACCCCAAGCCCAAAAAGCATAACCAAAAAGCCCTTTCATAAAAATATAAGTGCAACTAACCCCCAAACACTGTATAATCCCACTGCCCAATGAACTTATTCCCAAATTACCCTTCCCTTCCCAATTTAAAACCAAAAAAATACTCCACAATCCCTTTCCTCCTACAGCAATTATTTTGTGATGATCCAACCAATTTTCCCTAAAAAAATCATGTCGACCTCCGACCCCGATACCGAACCCGACCCATCACCGGTCCCCCAATCAATCATCGACGCCCTCTCAGTCGCCACCGTCGCCGACCCCTCCCTCCTTTGCGTCGTCTGCACTGATGCCCTCCCCCTCGTGTCCCCCGCCAGATCTGCATCGAGCCCTGGCTCCTCCGCCGCAACTCCTTGTTAGATTCTAGAGGGGGGGTGATTAGGGTCTTATGCCAATCTAATCCGATTTAAATGCCAATTAAAATTAATTAATAAGTTATCCTAGCAAGTATGAAATACAACAATGTATATGAGCTAGGATAAGCAATATGAACAACAAGATATATCCTAACAAAGAGATATAGGCAAAGTATGTGCAAGGATATATAAACTCAAGGGTAAACAATCTAAACTAGATAGTGGGCAATATAATCAACAAGCAATATACAAAGGCGATATAAGATATGAACATAAAAGGAAGTGCGCCAATGCAATCACAAACAAACAATATGACTACGGAGTTCGGTCCCCACGACCTACGTCTCCGCTCCTCACCTCGAGGAGATCTCCACTATCACAACCGGGTTTTCTACATTCACCCGAACAACGTTTACACCTCACAATACAATTACTATGCAATCACACCTCACACACTAAGTGTTGGTCCTAGCCCGTGTCCTCCTCCTCAAGTGCTCGGTTACAACCTCTCCCTAGGCACGTCAACCGACGCCACTCCTCTTGGATTCGACCCCGTCTCTCACCACACACTTCTCTCGGTGTACAAGTGTATTACAAGTGAATCCTCATAATTAGGCTCAATACAAAGTGTTTGTTCTCTACAATGAATGAGAACGAATTATAAGCTCACTCTCTAAGTTACACAATCCCACAACCCAATTATACTATGAATGTAAATACAATAAGCTCAATAGGTTGTGTGTGAACAAAGAGTATCAATAAAACGATTAAACTAAACTCAATATAAATCTAGCTTATGGAAATTATAATCAAAATAATAAATTGCTAGATGAGTTTAGAAACACTTCTCTAAAGATGACAAGAGAGTAGGAGAAGAGTGAATGCTCAAACACCAAAGGATGATCTCCACTTGCTCTTGTGAAATTTGCTTCACAAACAAAACTCTTAAACACTCTTTTAAACAAACACAAAACACCCTTAAACTTGTTTAAACAATTCTCTTGGTTAAGTTGAAGGAGAACAGCAATAGGGTATTTATACCCACTCAAAAACTCAGCCAAAACCCCTAACAAAAGACAAAAACAGCCCCAGCAAAAGAACAAATGATCGGTCGACCGGTGCGGTCGACCGAAAACTGACACAGCAGAAAAACAGGTTTTAGAGCTGATTTTTGAGACTTTGAAAAATATGTTAAAAATAACAGATGAAGTCCAAAAATAATGAAACTTTAGGAAATGTATATAAACATGTAAATGAACATGTTACAAAAAGAATTTTCCAAATTACATTTCCCATTTGTGAAAAATCATCATTTCGCAAAATAGTCCAAAACATGAAAATATGAGATACTTGAATTTTGATGTTTTGACATAAACCAACTTTTGAAACTTTGTAAAATGTTTTTATAGACTTAGTAAAACATGTATAAACTGATATTGAAGTCTATAAACTAAGAATACAATATTTTCACAAAATTGCATATTCTATGCAATGTTTTCAAAAACACAATAGAGAATATGAAATATATAATTTCATATTATAAACATGAAAACTCAAAAACTATGTATGTATATATATAACTATATATATGCATAGAAACCAAAACTTATACATATATATATGACTATATATATATATATATACGAAGAAACCAATAAATGTGTTACTTAACACACATAATATAACACCTAAACTAGATTACCCAAGCTTGATCTTGATCTTCATTGTAGCTCAACTTGGTACACATGCGGATGAAGCTTGAACTTGATCTTTAACTTGAATTGTACGTTGCTTCACTCCATAATTCCTCCAACCTCCATTGGATATGATCGTTATGGCGTAATCCATCCATCCTCCAACCTACGTTGTTTGTCTACAATACATAGGAATGCACAAACACTAGACAAACAACATTAGTAGTAAATTGTTTGTAAATCATCATCAAAACAAGAAGGCTAATAATCTCCCCCTTTTTGATGATGACAAACAATTTACAAAAAAAGATATATGCATGAAAGGAAATGAATATATAAATTATAATTCACATGCATATAAACAAGAAAGAATATACATATACTCACAATATTTCTCCCTCTTTGACAACATCAAAAGGGGGACAAAAGGAATAAGAGAGCGAAAGCTCCCCCTATCAATAAGCATAGGTGAGTATAAAAACAAACATAGAATAGGGAATAGCTCCCCCTATCAAAATGCCATATAAAATATATGCAATAAAGATCAAGGCAAAACATGTGAGCAAGCATACATGAATATGCTAAATATCACTCACATACAAAAAGATAACGAGAACACATATAAATATGTCAATATGAAAGAAGTGTCTCATTAACACAAAAAATATAAGAACCATTGTATGTTGGAAAAATTGCAATGAAGAGAACAAAAGAAAATTGACTTGTATTTCTTTGATTCCGGTTACAATTTGATTACAAAAGAGAGGAGAACGAATTTGGTTCTCCCCTTTGTTTAATTCTGGGTTCTTCACGGTAGCGATGGAGTGCCTCCTTCGATTGCTTGCGTTGAATTTGCTCTCCGTTGACGATCCGAATATCTTGATTCACTGGAACGATGTCTTCTCCTCACGATTTGACGTTATGGAGAACTTGCGTGGCAAGTTTAAAACTCTTGATGAGTTGATAACTCTGATCGAGTTTGAACTCTTGAAAAAGAGTTGATTTGAACCGAAAGTTCAGTTGATAAGCCAATGACAGAAGAGAGCTCCGGTGGTCGATCTCCAGATCCGAGAATGCTCCAAAGATCCTCTCCTTGCTGCCAAGCTCCAAGGTCAATCCGAGCCAAGAACTTCCCCTCTGCTCCAACCTCGCTGTTAATTCCCCGATCCAAAAAGCCCGCCGAAAAAGCCTTTGAACTCCGGACCCAAGAAGCCAACCTTAAACTTAGTTGAGTTTACTCGCTTTTATAGGGGATTAAGGGGGTGTAACCACCCCTTAAATCACTCCTAAGTGGGGTGTAACCGCCCACAAATCATGGGAACCGGTTTTGAAACCGTTCAGCTCATGTTTGAACGAGTCAAACGCCCACGTTGGCGTTCAGGACCCTAACTCCGCATTTTAGACTGGAGACACGAAGTTGGGTACCCGCTGGGCATTAAAAAAATGCGGGTCCGACCCCAGCGTTTTAATGTTGTAATGCGGGTCCGACTCCAGCGTTTTGATGTTGTAACGCGGGTCCGACTCTAGGGTTTTGATGTTGTAACGTGGGTTCGACCCTCGCGTTTTACTGTTGACACACGGGGAGGACCTCCGCGTTTTGGGGTTGATACACGGGGAGGACCTCCGCGCTTTGGTGTTGATACATGGGGAGGACCTCCGCGTTTTGGTCTTAGAGCACGGTGATGAGTTCCACGTCTTGATTTGGAGAGATTATCAACAAGTAATCTCTTTTGTCATAGCGTTGCAAAGATCATTGTCTTGTAATCTTCGTCTTGGCTCCTTGAGAATATGAGAGTCGTCAGATTGTAACTTCCGATGTTGATTGTGAATGCTGTTGAACTAGAGCTCTGATCGGTTATTGTGAAGGTCGTCAGATTGTAACCTTCAGCGATCTACGTGAAAGTCTTCAAATTATAGTCTTCTGGAAGTCGTCAGATTGTAACTTCCATCATCGGTGTTTGATGGGGGATAAGCTATCTATTGTGATTTTTAGACAGCCTACAACCATATAAATGAATAGATTTATGAAATCAAAAGAAGAAGAACATGAGAATCATGCAAAAAGTTTTCAAATGAAAACAAATCAATCAAAAGAAATCATAAATCAAAGTTTAAATCAAAAAACGTAAAATCAAATCATCATTGATTCAAAAATCAAGAGAGGCAACTATATCTAGCTCTTGAGCTAGTATCAACCCATATAAACATTTTAGCACCCGGTAAACAAGATTTGGGAATAAACACCCAATAAATCCGGAGGGTTATATAAGTACAAACCTCTCATCAAAACAAAACCAATAATCATGAAAACAAAAGAGTTTGACCAATAAAAGGAATTATTTTCATAAAAGTTTAAAATACATTTTTCAAAACCAAGAAAAAGAAAAATAAAAGTACTAAAATTCTTGGCTTAAAATTTATTTTGGCACCCAAGTATTCTTGGTGCCGGTTTGTTTAGGGACATGACCCCTATCGTTAAAGCTCAAAGTCCTAGGATTATGAACCCTCTTGGACATATGTGGTGCACGGGATCGGTCATAGCAATAATCACTCAAATGACCCTTCCGATTACAATATGTGCAATGAAAAGGAAGCATTTGCTTATGTTGACCATTAAAAGGTGCACGGGACTCATTTGCAAAAATAGATTGTTCTTTAAAATTATTTTGCAAATGGGAAACTCTCTTCAAATCAAAACAAAACTTGGTTAAATGACCAAATCTACCACAATGATCACACTTAAACTTTTGTGGTCTTTTAAAATCATTTGGCAAAAGTGAAGTCTTTTTCGAATCATAGCAAAATTTTGCCAAATGGCCAAAACGTCCACAAAGATCACATTTAAACACATTAGCATGTTTATGATGTGCATGATAAGCATATACATGTGTATGTGATGAAGAAGCTACAAGAGATGCACAATGAGCATTAGAATTGTTATGTTTGTGTGCATCATAGCAAAATCTAGCAAGATGGCCTTTACGACCGCAAATTGTGCATTTATAGACTTTGCTATATATTTGTGCATAGTGAGTGGATGATGACTTAGACTTGGCACACATATCCATAAGCCTCTTATGACTATTAATGCATGTTTTCAAAGTTGAATCTAAAGATGAGATGCGATTATTCATAAGATTCAAATCTTCATTTTTAGGCACATATACATTTTTAGAAGTAGAACATAAATAGTTATTTATAAAGGAAGCAGTATCATTTTGTATGTTCTCTACTTCTAACATGGCATTATCTTTTTCATGAGTTAACTTGGCAAAGTTTGAAAGCAAAGGATCATGATCCGATTTTAATTTTTCATTGTTTTCTTTAAGGATCATATTTTCATTAGAAATAATATCAAACTTAGAAGTTAAAGACTCATGATCGGATTTCAAATTTTCATGCTTGTTTTGTAAATTAATGAAATCATTTTGTAATTTCTTGTAGGCATGTAATAATTTATCACCAGCACAAGCAAGTTCATCACTATATAAATCATTATCGGGTTCGAACTCGGAAACCTCACTAGGGCTATCGCCTAGTGCTCGTGTGCATGATGCTCCATATGAACTTGAAGCCGGATCCTCCAAAGCTTGTCGGATCACCTCCAAGTCCCCTTGATGTGCTTCAATAAATTTTCATAAGGTGTAAGCATTATCAAAATGAACAAATTTGTTAGGCATAGATTGTTCGCGGGAAAAATTGTTTTCTTCATTGATTCCATTGCACACTCTTGTAATAGTTTATCGATTACAAAAATCCGGTCTTTTTATAAGATCCGGTTACAACAAAATCAAAGAAAAATAAAAAGATTACAACTTTTCTTTTTCGAACGAATCACGAGCTCCTGTTTTGCGGTCACTCGCTTTTGTGGGTTCTTTGCCAACGCCGGGGTTAATCCATGGACCACCGCGCGATCTAGATCTGGTCGGATCTACACGATTTGACGGGTGTTATCTCACTAAGGAAATAACAGCCGGGGGGTACTATTTCACCAAGGAAATAATAGCATTTAGTTCTCGGGATCAAAGGCCAAGCTTTGATCCGGAGTATTACTTCGTGTAGATCTCAGATCTGATTTCTCTCTCTCGAACTCCTGCCTTTTGTGACGTGGAAGCTCACCAATAACCAGATCTGAACGTCCAAGTCTTCAAGCCTTCAAAACTCCAAGCTCAGTTCTCAATCCGGCAGAGTTTCGCCTCCAAAAAGTCCCAACCCCTCACAAATGAGCCCCCCTAGCCTATTTATAGGCACTCAAGACTGTGCCTTGGCACTGGTGGCCGGCCACCTTGGTGGCTCGGCCACCGAGCCACCCATGGGTGGCTCGACCATCTGAGTCTGCCCTTGGTTGGATGACTCGTTGACTCTTCGAACACTTGGCTTGATCCCGCACGCGAATGGATGTATTCCGTTGCTTGCGTGCGATTCGTCTAGATACGTCACCCGATGGTTCGTCGGTTTGTGCCGAGCTGTGCTAAGGGACCTATAAGCAATTTTATACGCCTACAGATACCCCCTCCAAAGTATTTTCAGTCTCGTTCTTTTATAGAAGAGTCTGGAATACTTTGGATATGCTTGTCCAACCTTCAGTCGGTGTAACGGGACTTTGGAATGGCTTCTGTTCTTGATTCCTTCAATCCTTCAGGCTATTCGGTGCTTTGTCGAATATCTGAAAGGGTTTCGGTGCTGCATTTATTGTCTGACCGTTGTCGGAAATTCGAACTTGAAGTCAATTCCTGGTTTTCTGATTTTTAGCTCGTGCTTGTTGGCATCGATTGTTGGCGTTGAGTTCTCATTTGTGACGCGTTGTCCGGCATGGTGTTGTTGAGTTATCCTTAAGAATATTTTTAGGACAAATATTCTCCAGGAACTTCTCAACCAAAAATATAGGGAATAGTTTATACTCTTATACCTTATTGGAGGATTGATTCTTTCATTGCAACGCATTGATAGGCATTGGCCTAGGGTTACGTGTTGACCTTAGGGTTTTGAACGTCGTACGTTGACTTTTTGATCGCAACGCGTTGACTGGCGTTGACCTAGGGTTACGCGTTGTCCGGCGTTGACCTTAGGGTTTTGAACGTCGTACGTTGACTTTTTGATTGTAACGCGTTGACTGGCGTTGACCTAGGGTTACGTGTTGACCGACGTTGACCCTAGGGTTTCGAATGTCGTTAGATGCTTAAGTCACGAGACCAACTAATGAAGCTGATGCGTCAGTGACTCTCGTATTTATAGGATTTTTGGCAAACCCTCAGCCATCAACGGGTTTGATAAGCCTTTACCGACTACCGTTTGAGTCGGGCTAGCATGCAGATTGTCTAAATCCGTTCCGCATGTGACGTGCTACGATATTGAATACGTAGACTTCGTCTTTCTCAAGGGAATAGACTATCCGGCGACGCGTGTTAGGCGTTGACTTTAGGATTTTTGGCTAACCCCCAGCCTTCAACGGGTTTGATAAGCCTTTACCGACTACCGTTTGAGTCGGGCTAGCATGTGGATTATCTAAATCCGTTCTGCATGTAACGTTGTGCTAAGAGAGTGAATTCTCTGATACTTTGTGCTATAACGTCGAATACAGCCATTATTACGGGAATAGGCTATTAGATGCTGACTTATCCCTACTTAGGCTTCGGGATAAAATACCCCAGAATCGGACTCTGGTGTCTTTTTCTACGGAGAAAGACTAACCCGGCGATGCGTGTTAGGCGTCGGCAGTTGACTTATCCCTACTTAGGCTTCGGGATAAAAATACCCCAGACTGGTATTCTGGTGTCTTTTTCAATCGGTAAAAGACTAAACCGGCGACGCGTGTTAGGCGTCGGCATATCCTTTCTTAGGATTCAGGATGAAATTCCCCATGCGTGTAAGGCATGGATTTTGGTGTTATTAATAACAACCTGCCACAATGTTGAATATGTGGACGGATGTTCTTTTCAACGGTTAAGAACTAACCGGCAGCGCGGGTTAGGCACAGACTTATCCTTGCTTAGGTTTCAGGATAGAATACCCCAGAATCGAACTCTGGTGTCTTTTTGTACGGAAAAAGACTAAACCGGCAACGCGTGTTAGGCGTTGACTTATCCCTACTTAGGATTCGGGATAAAATTCCCTGTACCTGTGAGGCACAGATTTTGGGATTTGAAAAAGGTGGTGTCTTCTCTTGGGGCAAAGACGAACCCGAAATGGGAGAGGAAGAATTTTATATTCTATCTCCCGACACTGAAGAAGAATTTTATATTCTATCTTCAGCTGGAAAGGAGACTCGAGGTGGGATCTCCACCCCCAGAATCCGGAAAGGTGAGACTGAGAGTGGGATCTCCACTCCGAGAATCGAAAAGATTCGGATAACCCTAACTGTCGGAAGGTTTGATTACCGAACTAAAGATGAATTTCTCGTTTATCGAGAGTGAATTATGGTTTTGACCCTAACTGTAGGAAGGTTTGGCCAAATGGGAGTTTGAGGTGACCCTAACTGTAGGAAGGTTTGATCACTTGATTTGAAAGTGGACCTCTCGTTCATTGGAGGAATCGAGAGGAGATTTTGACTGTGGTCCTAACTGTAAGAAGGTTTGACCAATTGGGAGGTTTGAGACGATCTTAACTGTAGGAATGTTTGATTGCTCGATTTGAAAGTGGACCTCTCATTCATTGGAGGAATCGAGAGGGGGATTTTGGTTGTGGTCCTAACTGTAGAAAGGTTTGACCAGGTGACAGATCAAGATTATATTCGGACTCTAACTATGAAAGTGTTAAGTGCATGAACATAGCGTAAGTTTGATTGGATTAAACTTGATCGAATTTAGTGGTCCCACCGTCAATTAGTCTGATCGGTGAGAGATTTAGTGTTCATCACTTTGTTCATATCGATCGGGTTATCCCTAAGAATATTAACATTCTTTTGGGAACTTCTCGTTACACGAATTATCCACCCTCAGCTTTCTTACAAAACTGAGTGTAACGAGGAGTACATTATCCTCAATCGCTTCAGGTTATCCTTAAGAATATATGATTCTCTAGGAACTTCCCGTTACATAAATCGTCCACCCCCAGCTTCCTCTGCGGAACTGGTTCGGACATTATTCTCAGTTACCTGACCGGGTTATCCTTAAGAATATTAGCGTAATATTCTCCAGGAACTTCCCGTCAAAAGTGGGAAACAGTTTAGACTCATATACCTATTGGAGTATGCAGGGAGCAGTTTAACCTCTTGCACCTGTTGGAGGATTGAGAAACAGTTTATACTCGTATACTCTTTGGAGTCTTGATTCGACTTAATTGAGCGATATAACGCCGGCTTCAACCAATGTCTGAATGCTACTCTTGAGAGCAAAGCAATCCTTGGTGGGATGAACGACCCTCCTGTGGTATGCACAGTACTTTGGGTCCGTAGTGTTGTCAGCTTCCTCCTGATTTATGATAGATGGTAGCTTGATCTTGTTGCTTCCAAGGAGGGATTCGAAGATGGCTGGAACGTCTTCGTCCTTGAAGGAATACTCTCTTTGGAGTCTCGGACCCGAAGTCTTTTGCTGTTTTCGGAGTTGCTTTTGCGACGTCTGGTTAGCGTCAATAGCTGTTGTAGGTGATTTGCCTTTACCAAGAGAGGCAAAGTTCGAGTTCGGAGGATTAGCCGTCGGTCGGTTCTTCTCGGCCTTCTTCCTTCGGAGGAAGCGTTCGGCTTGTTCACCGCGCACCTTCAAGTCTTTCCAAGTGTCAGACGGTGCTGTTCCCATCGCTTCGAGGACGTCCAATAAAAGATTATTGTGACAAGTCTCGAGGATAAAGTCTTCACTGACCGGATCCCTGCAATTCATTGCTTTGTTTCGGAATCTCCGTACGAAGTTTTCAATTGTTTCACCATTTTTCTGTTTCTCGTCAAATAGTGTGCCAATTGAAATCTTGTTGTCGTCGTCGAAGAAGTTAGCGAGGAACTTAGTCTCCATGTCGTCCCAGTTGTTCACGCTTCCTGGCTTGAGGCGACGATACCAATCGAAGGCGGCTCCGCGAAGAGTGCCAACGAAGGACCGTACCATCAGAGGCTCATTACCAGAGATAACACCCAGGTGCGATTTGAAGTAAATCAAATGCTGAGTGGGTGAACCCTTCCCATCAAACGGCGTGAAGTTAATCAGACTGAACTTTGCCGGATATGGGATTGATTCCCATTCTCTTGGATATGGACAAGGAATGCCTGTTTTCTTCACCTCTTGAGCAGAAATCAACGTATTGATCTTGTTCTCAAGGTTTTTGATCTTCAAGCTTTCACCTGAGTCTTCGTTAGCATTCTCATTACCACCCCCTGCATTGACGGGAGGATTATTGGCGTTATGGGTTTCATTCGCACCTGTGTCCTCATCTTCCAGATTAACCTGGTTACGACGACTTGGCTCGCCTTGCTGGTTCGTCAGCGCTCGGATTTGTTGGTCATGCATTTCTCTCATACTCTGCATGGCCATCTGCATTTCGAACTTGAAGCTCTCTTGCTGTTTAGCCATGGCTTCTTCGAGCATCTTGGCCACTTGTTCCGCGCTTATCATCAGCGACTCGCGGGGTTGTCCATCGCTGGATACCGTATTATCTGATGCGATAGCAGAGCAGGCATCCGATTCCTCATCTTCTGAAGGTAATCTTGTCCGAATCCTACCATAAGTTCCTCGTATGATAGCTCCAGACTGCAAACGGGTTACACGTCGTGGTATTTTTAGAATTGAATCGGGATTATCCTACGTCGATGTCCCTTTGCTGGTCATATTGGTGGTGACCCTCGGGAATTCTCCGTCTTCAACTACCGTTCTTCTTTGTCGGAAACGCCTAGTCCTTGGTTTTGGCATTTCAGTACTGAGCCTTTCGAAGACCGAAACTCTTTTGGGGACCGTCTTGATGCAGTTGCACTCAGACAATACTGCCTGAATGAGTTTGGAACAGGGGCACTGAGTTTCTAGTCCTCGAGGACTCCTCTTCCTGGTTTTCCTCGTACCACCAACACGATAGTACAACTCGTCGGTTTGAAGGTCGGAATAATCTATCGTATGTTGGCACGATTTCTCAGGTATAACGTTATCGCCATCAGACGACATCGTTTCCTTCTGAGGGCGAACTGCCTTCTTTGGGTTTTCAAGAGTCACGCGCCTCGAAACATGCCTTTTTGGGGGTGAATTCTCAGCGGGCTCCCGGACTTCAATGCACAAAGTGGCGCACGCAGCTGCCTTGAATTCGTTGTCATGTTGAGGGTGGCGGCGACCCCCAGCAGGTTGAGTCGTTCGGGGCTTCTCGATCGGGCCCAAACATTCTTGAACTGGCGCCTTGCATCGTTCATCGGGAAGTGGACTGAGGCGCTCCAAAACTGATCTTCTTCTTCGGGATGATTTCGCGGGATCTTCCGGAGTAGCAATGGGAATTACCGGCGACTTTGTTTGGTTTGCCGGAGGCTGGATTTGCGTTGAAGGCTGCAACGATTGTGCCTTAGCCTGAATCACCGCTTCAGACTTCGGCCTCCATACTTGACGGGTTGGTGGCGGCTTCTTGGCCACTTCCTTCTGCAGTCTTCTACGGGCTTCTTGGACTCGAGCCCGTGCCTGCGCTGACATTGCGTGGCGCTTGCGAAAGCGCTCTTCAAGTGTTGAACGATTCCATTTGACACGGATCCATTCATTTGTTGGCGGCTTGGAGGAGCTACCATTCATCGGTCGTTGAGGCTGTTTGCCTCCCTTGTTCTTCAGACTCGCGTTGTAGCGGATTCCATCCGTGGACTCCATTGCCTTCGCGAATTCTTTGGCTAAGCGTTGGCGTCGCCTTTGGCGGGCTCTCTTTGAGAGAGTCACTATGCCCTTAGTGACAGAAGAATTGGCCAGAACAGGCTTGACCTGGTTGGAGGTTGGTGGACCTCCCCCCGACGCAACTTTAGCGTCAATCGGGGTGAGATCTTCGTTGGTATTCTCAACTTCTTCATACCAACGGATTTTTCTCCTGGAGGAGAACTTCTTGGACTTACGGGGGGAGGTCGATCCGGACGAGGATGATAGATACTCCTCGAACTTTTGTTGGTCGAATTCATATTCGACCTCCTCTTCGACCGGGATCGGGATCCGCGGCTACGACGCATCGATCTCGGCAGCGAGATCGTCGGCTCCCACTGTGGTCGCCAAATTGTTCGTGAGAAAAATTATTTTCTTCATTGATTCCATTGCACACTCTTGTAATAGTTTATCGATTACAAAAATCCGATCTTTTTATAAGATCCGGTTACAACAAAATCAAAGAAAAATAAAAAGATTACAACTTTCCTTTTTCGAACGAATCACGAGCTCCTGTTTTGCGGTCACTCGCTTTTGTGGGTTCTTTGCCAACGCCGGGGTTAATCCATGGACCATCGCACGATCTAGATCCGGTCGGATCTACACGATTTGACGGGTGTTATCTCACTAAGGAAATAACAGCCGGGGGGTACTATTTCACCAAGAAATAATAGCCTTTAGTTCTCGGGATCAAAGGCCAAGCTTTGATCCGGAGTATTACTTCGTGTAGATCTCAGATCTGATTTCTCTCTCTCGAACTCCTGCCTTTTGTGACGTGGAAGCTCTCCAAGAACCAGATCTGAATGTCCAAGTCTTCAAGCCTTCAAAACTCTAAGCTCAGTTCTCAATCCGGCAGAGTTTCGGCTCCAAAAAGTCCCAACCCCTCACAAATGAGCCCCCCTAGCCTATTTATAGGCACTCAAGACTGTGCCTTGGCACTGGTGGCCGGCCACCTTGGTGGCTCGGCCACCGAGCCACCCATGGGTGGCTCGACC
>NC_033794.1:96537729-96544452 GCF_001876935.1 Asparagus officinalis
CTCGGCCGCCGAGCCACCCGGGTGACTCCTCTTTTGGCCGGGCTCGCCGTTGTGTCCGTTGTCTTTTTTCGCGGTTTATCCAAGTTTTATTGTTGATGTGGACTCTGATTTGTTGATCTGAATCCTGATTTGGTAGTAAACCCGCTTCGTTGTTGATCCGGACTCTGATTTGACAGTTTGAATCCCAATATGGCAGTAAATCCGCCTCGGTGTTTGAGTTCAAATCCGTTCTATGGTTGGATGACTCGTTGACTCACCGAACTGTTAGCTTGATTCCGCATGCGAATGGATGTATTCCATTGTTTGCATGCGGTTCGTTAGCCTCGTAGCCTCGTTAATCCGCTTCGTTGCGTGTTACTTGGCTTCGGCGTTGTGGACTGACGCTCGTGTTTGGATATGTCGCCCGATGGTTCGTCGGTTTGTGCCGAGCTGTGCTAAGGGACCTATAAGCAATTTTATACGCCTACATAGATGAATCAAGAGCATTTAGCAAATATTCTAACAAAATATTGTTCATTGTAAACATATGATAATCATTTTTATTCCACTTGGATTTCTCCAAAGTGGGCACAATATAAGCATCATTTATAATTTCCCATAAATCAAATTGTTTAGATTGAACAAAAAGTTTAAATCTAACACACCATTGGGTATAGGGAAAATTATCTAATCTAGGAGCAATATTAATGGCATAACCTAAACCATGCATATCCATAATATAAAAGGCAAGCAAGATATAAATAAAGCTAAAATTTAGATTAGCACAAAAAGATAACTTGGATCTTTAACTCAAGGCGATTAGACCTTAAATCAAAGAGCACCAAGCTCTGATACCAATTGTTAGACCCTAGAGGGGGGGTGATTAGGGTCTTATGCTAATCTAATCCGATTTAAATGCCAATTAAAATTAATTAATAAGTTATCCTAGCAAGTATGAAGTACAACAATGTATATGAGCTAGGATAAGCAATATGAACAATAAGATATATCCTAACAAAGAGATATAGGCAAAGTATGTGCAAGGATATATAAACTCAAGGGTAAAGAATCTAAACTAGATAGTGGGTAATATAATCAACAAGCAATATACAAAGGCGATATAAGATATGAACATAAAAGAAAGTGCGCCAATGCAATCACAAACAAACAATATGACTACGGAGTTCGGTCCCCACGACCTACGTCTCCGCTCCTCACCTCGAGGAGATCTCCACTATCACAACCGGGTTTTCTACGTTCACCCGAACAATATTTACACCTCACAATACAATCACTATGCAATCACACCTCACACACTAAGTGTTGGTCCTAACCCGTGTCCTCCTCCTCAAGTGCTCGGTTACAACCTCTCCCTAGGCACGTCAACCAACGTCACTCCTCTTAGATTCGACCCCGTTTCTCACCACACACTTCTCTCGGTGTACAAGTGTATTACAAATGAATCCTCACAATTAAGCACAATATAACAAATGATTGTTCTCTCTAACAAGGTGAAAACTCAATTAGGCTCAACTCAATGTCACACTATCCCACAACCTAGTTATTGTGTAAACATAGAGTAAATCAAATCAAACTAAACTCAATATAAAACTAGCTTTAATAGAAATGATAATCAACAAATAATTATAAATAAAAGCTAGAGTTGAGTTTAGGAAAACTTCTCTAGATCAAGATGGAGAGATGGAGATATGAGCCCAAACAAGAAGATAATCTTCTCCACTTGTGAAAACCAAAACAGCTTTAAACCAAACCCGTAAACAAGGTTAAAACAAGCTTAAACCCTTTTTCAAACCCTTATTTAAAAACTTCTTGGCTTAGTTGAAAAAGAACAGCAATAGGGTATTTATACCCACTTGAAATCTCAGCCAAAACTCCCAAAACAAAAGACCAAAAACCCCAGCCAACGGTAATAAAACTAGTCGTTGGAAACAGTCAGACTGAGCGGCGGTCGACCGGAAATTCTCGCGGTATTTTTTGATTTTAAAACCCTGTTTAAAAATATCAAATAAATTCCAAAAAATGTAAAACTTTGGGGAATGATTGTAGACGTGATAATAAACATGCTACAATGACTGGTTTCCAAAAATGACTTCCCAAATGAAAAATATCATCATTTTACAAACTAGTCCAAAACATGAAAATATGAGATACTTGAATTTTGATGTTTTGACATAAACCAACTTTTAAAACTTTGTAAAATGTTTTTATAGACTTAGTAAAACATGTATAAACTGATATTGAAGTCTATAAACTAAGAATATAATATTTTCACAAAATTGCATATTCTATGCAATGTTTTCAAAAACACAATAGAGAATATGAAATATATAATTTCATATATATAATCATAAGAACTCAAAACACATGTATGTATATATATAACTATATATATGTATAGAAACCAAAACTTATGTATATATATATATATATATATATATATATGAAGAAACCAATAAATGTGTGTGTATATGATATTGAGCTTAACGTACTTAACACACATAATATAACACCTAAACTAGATTACCCAAGCTTGATCTTGATCTTCATTGTAGCTCAACTTGGTACACATGCGGATGAAGCTTGAACTTAATCTTTAACTTGAATTGTATGTTGCTTCACTCCACAATTCCTCCGACCTCCATTGGATATGATCGTTATGGAGTAATTCATCCATCATCCAACCTACGTTGTTTGTCTACAATACATAGGAACGCATAAACACTAGAGAAACAACATTAGTAGTAAATTGTTTGTAAATCATCATCAAAACAGGAAGGCCAACACTCTTGCCCCCTTTGCCGCTCCCCGCTCCCTTAGTTTCACCGGATGGTGGCAAGGGGGAGGACGCCGAGGCGGCGAGGGCGGTTGTGGTGGGTCGGGCGCTTTCGGGGATCTCGTCGAGGGCCGCAGAGACGGTGCTCTCGGCTCAGGTCATTTTGGATGCGGTCAGAGCGATGGCGATTGAAGAGAGCGGGAGATAGGAAGGTAATGATTTATTTGTTCGTTTTTTTTAAGAATTAATTAAAGCATTGAATTGTTGCGTGATCGTCGTTTATGGAATTGAGATGGGTAATAATTGTTTCTTTCTGAATAGATGTGTAATTAGGATGCAATTGGATGTTTTATGTTGGGGAAACAAAGGGAGATTTGGTTTCGAGATGGTTCAAAATTGTTTCTTTTTGTAGAAATATTCAGTTGTGATGCAATTGCATGGGTTGCTGATTTTATCCATTTAATTTTGTTGCAGTGACAGGGCTTTTTGACGAATTTGTTGATTAGAAGGGACAATATTGATTTCATCCTTTCTATATCACAAAGTTGTTACAGATTACATGATTGTGATAAAAAGAAAAATTGTTGCTTTTAGGATCACTGTAGAGTTCAGCCAACAATAACGATGCCATTGGATGTTTAAATTGGAAAGAAACATAATTTTCGCATTACACATGTTTGTAGTTTCAAAATTAGAGCAGAAGATAAAGAGGCCTTTTTAATGAATTGTTAAATTTAAGAGGTATGATTGTTTATATCCTTTTCATATACATGATTCTTATATGATGTTTAGGTATGAGGAGGAGGTTGAGAAGGCAATGAGGCAGATGTGTTGGCTTGAATGATGCAGATTCACTTGAGCCCGTCCGATCAGAATCTTCACAGTTCTTGGGGCTCTGCTATTGATAATGATGATGAGAAGGAGAACAAAAGATGGTTAAATAGGAGTGTTGTTATGCTTCTTAGTTATTCAAGGTTAAATAGGAAAATGAGGGAACATATATGTATCACAGTTAACCGTAAATGTGACAAATAAGCATATCATGTGATATTTCAATGTTATATGTAACAATTCAATCTTACATGTGACAGTTCTACCTTATATGTGATATTTAGATCTGATTTGTGATATTTGGGGTGTTGTATGTGATATTTGGGTATTGATTGTGATATTTGTTGTTTATACGTGACATTTGGGTGTTGTATGTGATATTTGGGTGTTGCTTATGACATTTGTTGTTTATACGTGACATTTGGGTGTTGTATATGATATTTGGGTGTTGTTTGTGACATTTGTTGTTTAAACGTGACATTTGGGAGTTGTATGTGATATTTGGGTGTTGTATGTGATATTTGGGTTGTAACGGCTTGATCCGAAGAAGTTAAAATTGAACGCAGGCTAGGGTCATAACAGCTTCGGATAAAATTGATGCAGACCAGGGTCGTAAAGGCTTCTCGGATCAATTTTAACAGCTTCGGATCAGGGTCCTGTTACGGCTTCGATCTCATCTTCAAGAACCACTCGGTGTCGGTGACCTCCTCATCAGGGTCGTCGGATCCGATGTTGGCGGGGCCGATGATGAGGGAGTTGAATTACAGGGGATTTTCTAGATTTGTAAATGTTAACGATAACAATGGGGCGACACATTGCATCTAGCGGCGAGACAAAGATGATTTTTGTTTGTTTTAAATTTGTTTGCTTTAAATTTGAGTTTTAAGTTCATTATTTGTACTGCACATTGCTAAGATTGGTTCTACGAAAGAAATGGGATGATGAGTTGAGATTGTAATTTAGTTATTCAAGGTTAAATGGGATGTTTGGTAACTTTCATTTGCAGTCTTTCTAATGTAAGCAACACCCAAATATCACATACAACACTCAAATATCACGTATAAACAGCAAATATCACAAGCAACACCCAAATATCACATAAAATATCCAAATGTCACGTATAAATAACAAATATCACAAGCAACACTTAAATATCACATACAACACCCAAATCACATACAACACCCAAATATCATGTATAAACAACAAATGTCACAAGCAACACCCAAATATCACATACAACACCCAAATGTTACGTATAAACAACAAATGTATAGCAAAGTGCAGTACAAACAATGAACTCAACCCATCATCCCATTTCCTTCGTGGAACCAATCTATAGCAATGTGCAGTACAAACAATGAACTCAAAGCTCAAATTTAAAACAAACAAAAATCATCTTTGCCTCGCCGCTAGATGCAATGTGTCACCCCATTGTTATCGTTAACATTTATAAATCTAGAAAATCCCATGTAATTCAACTCCCTTATCATCGGCCCCGCCAACGTTGGATCCGACGACCCCGATGAGGAGGTCACCGACACCGAGTGGTTCTTGAAGATGAGATCAAAGCCGTAACAGGACCCTGATCCGAAGCCATTAAAATTGATCCGAGAAGCCGTTACGACCCTGGTCTGCGTTCAATTTTATCCGAAGCCGTTATGACCCTAGCCTGCGTTCAATTTTAACTTCTTCGGATCAAGCCGTTACAATCCAAATATCACATACAACACCCAAATATCACATACAACACCCAAATATCACATATAAACAACAAATGTCACAAGCAACACCCAAATATCACATATAAACAACAAATATCACAAGCAACACCCAAATATCACATACAACACCCAAATATCACATACAACACCCAAATGTCATGTATAAACAACAAATATCACAAACAACACCCAAATATCACATACAACACCCAAATGTTACGTATAAACAACAAATGTCACAAGCAACACCCAAATATCATATACAACACCCAAATGTCACGTATAAATAACAAATGTCACAATCAACACCCAAATATCACATACAACACCCAAATATCACAAATCAGATCTAAATATCACATATAAGGTAGAACTGTCATATGTAAGATTGAATTGTCACATATAACATTGAAATATCAGATGATATGCTTATTTGTCACATTTACGGTTAACTGTGATACATATATGTTCCCTCATTTTCCCATTTAACATGAATAACTAAGAAACATAACAACACTCACATTTAACCATATTTTGTTCTCCTTCTCATCATCATTATCAATAGCAGAGCCCCAAGAACTGGGAAGATTCTGATCGGACGGGCTCGAGTGAATCTGCATCATTCAAGCCCACACATCTGTCTCATTGCCTTCTCTACCTCCTCCTCGTACCTAAACATCATATAAGAATCATGTGTATGAAAAGGATATAAACAATCATACCTCTTAAATTTAACAATTCATCAAAAAGGCCTCTTTATCTTCTGCTCTAATTTTGAAACTACAAACATGTGAAACGCGAAAATTATGTTTCTTTCCAATTTAAACATCCAATGGCATCGTTATTGTTGGCTGAACTCTACAGTGATCCTAAAAGCAACAATTTTTCTTTTTATCATAATCATGTAATCTGTAACAACTTTGTGATATAGAAAGGATGAAATCAATATTGCCCCTTCTAATCAACAAATTCGTCAAAATGCCCTGTCACTGCAACAAAATTAAATGGATACAATCAGCAACCCATTCAATTGCATCATAACTGAATATTTCTACAAAAAGAAACAATTTTGAACCATCTCGAAACCAAATCTCCCTTTGTTTCCCCAACATAAAACATCCAATTGCATCCTAATTACACATCTATTCAGAAAGAAACAATTTTTACCCATCTCGATTCCATAAACGACGATCACGCAACAATTCAATGCTTTAATTAATTCTTTAAAAAAACCGAACAAATAAATCATTACCTCCCTATCTCCCGCTCTCTTCAATCGCCATCGCTCTGACCGCATCCAAAATGACCTAAGCCGAGAGCATCGTCTCTTCGGCCCTCGACGAGATCCCCGAAAGCGTCCAGCCCACCTTAACCGCCCTCGTAGCCTCGGCGTCC